>NC_083576.1:54994137-55294137 GCF_027579695.1 Neoarius graeffei
TGGCTATAGATAATGATGTTGTCAAGGTACGCTGCTGCATAGGCGTTTTGAGGGTGGAGAATCCTGTCCATGAGCCGCTGGAATGTCACGGGAGCCCCAAATAACCCAAAAGGAAGCGTGACAAATTGATGTAACCCAAATGGTGTGGAAAAGACCATTTTCTCTCAGGATAGAGGAGTCAAGGGAATCTGCCAATATCTCTTCATTAGATCCAGCGTCAAATAAAAGCAAGCAGCACCTAACCGATCAAGCAACTCGTCAATATGAGACATTGGATATGCATCAAATTTAGACACCACCTTGACCTTTCTATAGTCCACACAGAACCAGACCAACCCATTGGACTTGGGAACCAGGACCACCAGGCTGCTCCAGTCACTGTGGGACTCCTTGATTACACCCATTTAGAGCATGGCCTTGAGTTCATCCCGGACCACCTGCTTTTTGTGTTCGGCAAGTGGTAAGGGTGGCTCTGCACCACCACCCCTGGGGGCATCTCAACGTCGTGTTCTATGAGGTGGGTGTGGCCGGGCAGGGGCGAGAACATGTTGGAGAACTCCCTCTGCAACTTGGCCACCTCTGTGAGTTGGGCTGGTGAGAGGTGGTCTCCACAAGGGACTGGAGTGGCTTGAGATGTTAATTTTTTTTTTGTACCTCCGGCCTCAGTTCCGCCTTCTCTGGGACTACTGACACCAATGCAACAGTGACCTCCTCATTCCAATGTTTTAACAGGCTGAGGTGGTAAATTTGCAATGCCCCACCCCTGTCTGTACACCTCACCTCATAGTCAATGTCTCCGACTCGCTGTGTGACCTCGAAGGGCCCTTGCCACTTGGCGATTAATTTGGAGCTCAATGTGGGCAATAATATGAGCATTTTGTCTCCCAGTGTGAATTCTCCAAGGTGCGTGCCCCTGTCATACAGTCGGACTTAACGTGCTTGTGCCTACCGCAATACTCCTGGTTTAAGTGAGTGAGTGTGTGGAGTTTTGCGTGCAGGTTGAGAACATATTGAATTTCATTCTTGCTAGATGAAGGTCCCTCCCCCCAATTTTCACGCAGCACATCCAAAATGCCATGAAGCTTATGCCAATATAATAATTTGAATGGTGAAAACCCCGTGGAGGCTTATGGGACCTCTCGAACTGCAAATAATAGGGGCTCAAGCCATTTATCTCAATTATACGCATCCTTACTTACAAATTTCCAAATTAAGTTATTGAGTGTCTGATTAAACCGTTCTACTAAGCCATCCGTTTGTGGGTGATAGACACTGGTGCAGATAAGCTGAATTCCCAATAACCCATACAGTTCGCACTGTGTGTGTGACATAAATGCAGTGCCTTGGTCTGTCAGGATTTCTTTCGGAATCCCGACCAGAGAGATAATATGGAAGAGTGCTTCCACAATATTGCGTGCTGAGATACTCTGGAGAGGCACCGCTTCTGGATATCGTATTGGATAGTCCACCAGGACTAAAATAAAGTGATATCCCTGTGCTGACCAATCTACTGGCCTGACGAGATCATTCCAATTCTCTCAAAAGGGGCCTTGATTAGAGGGAAAGGGCAATGTGCTTTTGGAGTGGCTGCAGGATTTACTAATTGGCATTCGTGGCATGCCGCACACCACCAACGGACATCCCCGCGTATCCCTGGCCAATAGAACCAGACCATTATTCGGGCTAGTGTTTCATCCTGCCCTATGTGTCCAGCCATGGGATTAAAGTGAGCTGCACAGAATGTGAGTTCCCTACAGCTCTTTGGGATTAATAACGGAGTTATTTGTTCACCAGTTTGAGTGTCCTGTGTCACTTGGTACAACCTATCCTTAATAATAGCAAAATAGGGGAAGGCCGGTGTCATGCTCGGCTAGAGAATTTGACCATCGATTACTCTCACTTGGTCAAATGCATGATGCAGAGTCTCATCTTGTGACTGCTCTAATGAGAAATCCTCAAGGGAATCCCGAGAGAGGGAGGAGGGGGAGGCTGCTCCTCACTCATCGTGTCACCTTGACGTGGAGCTGACGTAGATGGTTCTGTGGCAATTTCTCCAGCCAGTGCCAGACCGGGATCTTCCATAGCATATTAATGCAAGACCCACCGCTTATTATGTGTTCCATTATTTCTTTAAGCCCAGACCAGTCAGTCCCCAAAATCAGCGAGTGGGTGAGACGAGGATTAACCGCTGCCTTTACTGTATGCTTTTCTCCCCAAAATAGAATGTGGACGGACACTCAAGGGTAGTTGTGAACATCCCCATGCACACAAAATACCTTCACCACTTGTGCTGTCTCTAATACCTCACCTTGCACCAGGCTTTGGTGGATTTAGGTCTGGTTACAGCCGGAACCCACCAAGGCATGATGCATATCCCCTTGTATATTTACCAGTATGCAATATGCTCTGGCCCGATCAAGGGCGGTTTCTGGCACGTCGGGGATCCAGAGCACCACTCCCACCTCCATTGTGGAGCACTGACTTTGAAGATGTCCTGGTTGCCCACAGTGCCCACATACTGGCCCAGGCTCTCCCTCTGCACCGGTGGTATGGATGTCACTCACCTGAGGGGGAGAAGACACAAACATGGAAGGAGAAAATGGGAGGACACCACAGGGGCGTTGGGCCAGCTGGGGTTGAGCCAGCCCCTGCCTCTGTGGTGGGGGAACAGAGTGAGGATGGGAAGCAGAGGGAGAGGTGGAGAGAGAAAAAAGAGGAGAAGAAGAAACATGTTTTCCTGCTGTCGGAACCGCCGCTATGTGGTCCTCTGCCAGCTCGATGGCTTGTTCCATTGACACTGGGCAATGACACTGGACCCACTCCACCATTCCTTCCAGAAGTCGCATGATGAACTGCTCCAGTATCACCAGGTTGATAATTCCCTCGGTGTCATGGTCATCCACCCTCAACCACCGTCGGTAAGTGTCCCGGAGCTGTTGGCTGAACGCGAATGGCCAGCCGACCTCATCCAACTTTAGCACCTGGAAACACTGATGCTGTTATTTTGGGGAAGGACTGACACGCTGTAGAATGGCTTGCTTCAAGTCACCATATATGAGTCAACTGTCGGCGGGGAGCTGCAGAGCAGCGAGATGCGCCTCATCAGTCAGCAGCGGAAGTAGGCGTGCTGTGTGCTGCTCGACTGGCCACCCCCATGCTTTGGCTGTTTGCTTGAAGAGCGTGAGGAAGGCTTCCGTATCATTGTGCGGACCCATCGTCGTTAGGATGAGCTGGGGAGGGTCTGCTGCAGTGGCGGTCGAGGACCCCTCCGATGCAAGCAGGTTTCGGAATGCCTGGCGGTCTTCTTGCTGGAACAGCATCAAGGCCTCGAAGCATTGTTCTTGTTCCTTCCGGATGGCCATCAGCGCTTGATGCTGGTTCTGTTGGGCTGTGCCGAAGGCATGAATGAGGTCCTTGAATGGCGAGGACTCCATGGATGGGGTCCCATCTGTAATCCTGGGTTTCATCACCTGATGTGGGTGGAGTACAGAAGTACCGCAGGTGGGGGCTAATGTTCAACAATAATTTATTGTTATAGCTTTTCAGCTTATTTGCTCAACTAGGACATGAACACACACACACACACACACACACAAGCATACACCATCATGTTCTGGTCCCAAACAACCCTCCTCTGCTCTCCTACTCCTCTTATGCTCCATCACTGCAAGAAACACACTCACACACACATTAATTGACACCAGGTGTAATGACTTGGCCACTTGCCTTCCCTGACCCTGCCTTACATTCACAAACTGACACTCAGCCATGCCCCTGCTGCCACAGTGGTGTTGAAGAAGAATCTGGGATCATTTCTGGCAGCAAGCACTTGGATCTCAGCTCCTTTGTTGATCCACCATTGATTTTTCAGTTTTTGGGTTTCTCTCTGCAGAGTCGCTTTGCTTTCCTGGTGTTGATATTTCTTCTCCCTCGAGTTTGGGTCTTTTTGAAACTTGAGGAAAGCTTTCCAATGTTGGTCCACAAGTTGTTTCAGGACTTTGTTGTTCTCATCAAACTAGTCTTGCTGTTTCTTCCTTTGACAGCTGAGTGCTTGTTGACAGGTTGTCATGATTGCCGTCTTCAGTTCTTCCCAGTGGCTTGGGGCTGAGACGGAGTACTCGTTGGGAGTTCTTTGATGAGGTGTTTTATTTATGTGTGTGTATAGAGTGGCTATCCCTCAAGATGTGAGGATGAGGGTCTCCTAATGGGTAGTGGCTTGGTGGATTCTGAGATGGTTGAGGAGCCCCAGTCTAGTTGCACACTGTTTCTGGCAATGCGCAACTAGCAGATGTTGCAAGTGGCTTCTGGCAGATGTTGCAAGTGGTTGTGGCGGGGAGTTTTGGGTGATGTATATATGTGTGTGTGTGTGTGTGTGTGTGTGTGTATATCCATTCATCCATCCATTCATCCATCCATCCATCCATCCATCCATTATCTATAGCTGCTTATCCTGTTCTACAGGGTCGCAGGCAAGCTGGAGGCTATCCCAGCTGACTATGGGCGAGAGGCGGGGTACACCCTGGACAAGTCACCAGGTCATCACAGGGCTGACACAGAGACAAACAACCATTCACACTCACACCTACGGTCAATTTAGAGCCACCAATTAGCCTAACCTGCATGTCTTTGGACTGTGGGGGAAACCAGAGCACCCGGAGGAAACCCACAAAGGCACGGGGAGAACATGCAAACTCCACACAGAAAGGCCCCCATCGGCCACTGGGCTCAAACCCAGAACCTTCTTGCTGTGAGGCGACAGTACTAACCACTACACCACCGTGCCACCCCTATATATACAACCCTGATTCCAAAAAAGTTGGTTAAAGTTGTTAAAGTGTGGGCTTGCTTCCCATATCCGCACACTGTGTGTGAGAGTGATTCATCCCTATCTGCCTGATCTTTGAAAGACTTTTCGTGCTTTGCCTCGAAATGACGTTTAACACTGGATGTTCGCCACGCAACACTTTCAAAACACAACGTGCACACAGCACGGTCCCTCTGAGAAACGAACCCATTTTCTTTGGTCCACGAGGAGAGGAAAGCCCGAACTGTCAGCTTCTTTGCCATCGTAGCGCAACTGCTGCATCAAGTGGGCCCGTCTCATGAGAAATATGGGGAGGGGAAGTGTTGCCAGATTGGGCGGTTTTAAGTGCATTTTGGCGGGTTTTGAACATATTTTGGGCTGGAAAACGTCAGCAGTATCTGGCAACACTGGGAGGGGGGCGCTATATTGTTGTGCAGTCATGCTAAAAGAGCAGGCTCGCCATGCAACAGCCAATGACAGTTCAAGATGACGTTTGAACATTTTTAATGTGTTGAATAATTAGGTTTGTGTATCATCGTCAGCGTGCCACTGGAAATTCCTCGGCGTGCCAGTTGTGGCACGCGTGCCTAGGGTTGCCGACCCCTGCTCTAAACTATACACATTTAATACACTGTTTGGAAGACATTGCTTCTTATGATTTGGGATTAGTTCAGCCCCAGAAGTTTTTCACAGAACTGTACAGCAACTATTTCACGGAATACAACCCCGATTCCAAAAAAGTTGGGACAAAGTACAAATTGTAAATAAAAACGGAATGCAATAATTTACAAATCTCAAAAACTGATATTGTATTCAGAATAGAACATACACAGCATATCAAATGTCGAAAGTGAGACATTTTGAAATTTCATGCCAAATATTGGCTCATTTGAAATTTCATGACAGCAACACATCTCAAAAAAGTTGGGACAGGGGCAATAAGAGGCTGGAAAAGTTAAAGGTACAAAAAAGGAACAGCTGGAGGACCAAATTGCAACTCCTTAGGTCAATTGGCAATAGGTCATTAACATGACTGGGTATAAAAAGAGCATCTTGGAGTGGCAGCGGCTCTCAGAAGTAAAGATGGGAAGAGGATCACCAATCCACCTAATTCTGCACCGACAAATAGTGGAGCAATATCAGAAAGGAGTTAGACAGTGTAAAATTGCAAAGAGTTTGAACATATCGTCATCATCATCATCATCTACAGTGCATAATATCATCAAAAGATTCAGAGAATCTGGAAGAATCTCTGTGCGTAAGGGTCAAGGCCGGAAAACCATACTGGGTGCCCATGATCTTCAGGCCCTTAGACGGCACTCCATCACATAGAGGCATGCTTCTGTATTGGAAATCACAAAATGGGCTCAGGAATATTTCCAGAAAACATTATCTGTGAACACAAATCACCATGCCATCCGCCGTTGCCAGCTAAACTCTGTAGTTCAAAGAAGAAGCCGTATCTAAACATGATCCAGAAGCACAGACGTCTTCTCTGGGCTAAAGCTGATTTAAAATGGACTGTGGCAAAGTGGAAAACTGTTCTGTGGTCAGACGAATCAAAATTTGAAGTTCTTTATGGAAATCAGGGACGCCGTGTCATTCGGACTAAAGAGGAGAAGGATGACCCAAGTTGTTATCAGCGCTCAGTTCAGAAGCCTGCATCTCTGATGGTATGGGGTTGCATTAGTGCATGTGGCATGGGCAGCTTACACATCTGGAAAGACACCATCAGTGCTGGAAGGTATATCCAGGTTCTAGAGCAACATATGCTCCCATCCAGACGACGTCTCTTTCAGGGAAGACCTTGCATTTTCCAACATGACAATGCCAAACCACATACCGCATCAATTACAGCATCATGGCTGCATAGAAGGAGGGTCCTGAACTGGCCAACCTGCAGTCCAGATCTTTCACCCATAGAAAACATTTGGCGCATCATAAAACAGAAGATATGACAAAAACGACCTAAGACAGTTGAGCAACTAGAATCCTACATTAGACAAGAATGGGTTAACATTCCTATTCCTAAACTTGAGCAACTTGTCTCCTCAGTCCCCAGACATTTACAAACTGTTGTAAAGAGAAAAGGGGATGTCTCACAGTGGTATACATGGCCTTGTCCCAACTTTTTTGAGATGTGTTGTTGTCATGAAATTTAAAATCACCTAATTTTTCTCTTTAAATGATAGATTTTCTCAGTTGAAACATTTGATATGTCATCTATGTTCTATTCTGAATAAAATATGGAATTTTGAAACTTCCACATCATTGCATTCCGTTTTTATTTACAATTTGTACTTTGTCTCAACTTTTTTGGAATCGGGGTTGTATAAAATGGGGAGTGTGTCAAGGTTGTATCTTATCTCCTTGTTTGTTCAACTTGTACACAGAAGTGATCTTCAGAAGCATTGAAAAGTTTGTTGTTACAACTATAAATAATCTCAGATATGTAGATGACATGGTGTTATTGGCAGAAAACCAAGAACAACTACAAAAAATAGTAGACCAAGTTAATAAGATAGGCAAAGACCTTGGTATGAAAATAAAGAAAGAAAACTAAGAGAATGGTGATCAGTAAAAAGACAGACAATCCTAAAGTAGACATACAGATAAATGGAACCAACATTGAGCAGGTAGAGAAATTTGTGTACCTGGGTCAACTCATAACCACAGATGCCAACTGTGAGAATGAAAGAGCAAGAATAATAGAAATAGCAAGAGGTGTCTAACAAAATGCAAGCAACCTTTACTTCTCATAGAATTGGCTAAGAAACAAGAGAGATTATTGAATTATGTTTGGTCTACACTTTTTATATGGAGCCAAAACATGGACAATAAATAACCGAATGCAAAAAAGACTTGAGGCCTTTGAGATGTGGGCTTACAGATGTATGAATAAGATTTCTTGGACTGAAAAAGTAACAAATGAGGATGTGCTGAAGAGGGTAGGTGTTAAGCAAATGCTTCTGAAAGTAATTAGAGAAAACGCAAGTACTTTGGTCATATATTTACACATGACAACCTCCATCATACTCTACTGGAAGGCCAGATAAATAGCAGGCAAGGTTAAGGCCAGCTCAGAATATCATGAGTTAAAAACATCAGAGAATGGACTGACATGGCTTATACAGAGGCAGTATGAAAAGCACAAAACTGGAAAGAATGGCGTTTCATCACATCCCACACTTGACCAGAGGATGGAACATAAAGATTATACACACACACACTCTGAGGTGGCCTGAGTGGAGGAGTGCCCACAGCAGGCCAGGGTCTCTTCCTTGAGTGTTGGGTAGTCAACAGCATCTTTGTCAGAGAGAATATAGTAGACCCACTGTGTTTCCCAAATGACTAAGGCATGGGACCAGTGTCATGGAGCCCAGCCTTCTTTGGTTGTGACCCTCTCAGATGTGTCCAAGAAAGCCTTGACATCATCCTCAGTATTCAGTTTAACGAGAAGGTGTTGGGCATCTCAGGCCAGGTCGGAAAGGATACTGACACTGATGGGGTGGTATGCTTGATGGTTGGTTTTGCTGGGAATTGAACCCAGGTCGCTGGTATAGTAATCCAACAAACCCCCACTAGGCCACCAGGGGGAATGACTCAAGTGCAGAGGAGTGAGGCAAAAGTAGAGTAGGAAAAACAGTTTATTTACAATGCAAAAAATCCAAGGCAAAAAACAAAAGTATAATCCAAACGCTCAGAAGATATACGGGAAAAAATAAAAAATCCAAAAGTTCAAAGTCAAAACAAAAAGCCAAAAAATAAGAAAAGAAAAGGCAAAAATCCAAACGCTCTGAAGATCCAAAATGGTAAATACAAAGTCCAAAAAAGTCCACAAGAAAGCAAAGTACAAAAGACCACAAAGACAAAGGCAAGGAACACGGAACAGAGGTCTCTAGTGATAACATAACAGCACAAAGACTCCATGACTAGGGACCCAACTGAGGAAGTATTTATACACAGGGAAATTAAGAAACTGGGCGGGGCAGGAAATAAAGAGCAGGTGGGGGTAAAAGGCACATGGAAACAGGCAATCAAAACAAACACAAAACACAGAAGTGGTGGCGGCCTCTAGAGGCCAAAACAAACATGACAAGATAAAGCAATAACAGCGGCCTCTAGAGGCCAAGACAGTCCCCAGTCCTAACAGGACCCCCCCCCCACGGAACGTCTCTTGACGTTCCCAGGGCGATCCGGATGGGCCGAATGGAAGTCCTGACACAGTTCCTTGTCTAACACGTCCCGAGCGGGAACCCAGCAGCGCTCCTCAGGGCCATAGCCCTCCCAGTCCATGAGATATTGGAGCCCACCGCGGACCCGGCGGGAGTCAAGCAGATGGTGCACAGTGAACACAGTCTGACCCTGGAAGATGCGGGAGGTGGGCTTCCTAGGGGCAGGGGCATACGTGGACGACAGTACGGGCCACAACAGGGAAACATGGAATGTGGGGTTGATCCTTAGAGTCCGGGGCAACTTGAGCCGGTAGGCGACA
This sequence comes from Neoarius graeffei, assembly GCF_027579695.1. NCBI lineage: Eukaryota > Metazoa > Chordata > Actinopteri > Siluriformes > Ariidae > Neoarius > Neoarius graeffei. Next base: position 55,003,437 of record NC_083576.1, read on the forward strand.
GGGTTCACCCTGCGCACAACCTTGAAGGGGCCAATGTAGCGAGGAGCAAGCTTGCAGTTCTCCACCCACAGTGGAAGGTCCTTGGTGGCCAGCCAAACCTGCTGCCCAGGGTGGAAAACATGGGCAGGCCTTCTATGGCGGTTGGCCTGAGTCTGGTTGGCCCTGGAAGTCTGGATGAGGGTCCTCCTGACCTTGTTCCAGGTCTTGCGACACCGTCTCACATACTGGTTGACCAAGGGCACCCCAGCGTCCTCCTCCTGGTCCGGAAACAGAGGTGGCTGGAACCCGAATTGGCACTGGAATGGCGACAACCTGGTGGCTAATGCCTGCAAGGTGTTGTGGGTGTACTCCACCCATGGCAGCCAGGTGCTCCATGATGTCGGGTTATCCATCACCAGGCCTCGCAGGGTGGTTTCCAGGTCCTGGTTGAGCCTCTCCGTCTGGCCATTGGACTGGGGGTGGAACCCAGAGGAGAGGCTGGCAGTGGCCCCGATGAGCTTGCAGAACCTGTGCCACACTCAGGAGGAGAACTGGGGCCCCCGGTCTGAGACCATGTCCTGTGGGAGACCAAAGACTCGGAAGACATGAGTAAATATAAGTTTAGCTGTTTCAAGGGCAGAAGGGAGCTTGCATAGTGGTATGAAGCGGCAGGCCTTCGAGAATCTGTCGACTATGACCAAAATGACAGTGTTACCTTGAGAGTCTGGAAGGCCCGTGATGAAGTCAACCACCACATGGGACCAGGGACGCCGGGGAATAGGCAGAGGATGCAGGCGGCCCTGGGGATGCTGTCGTGGGTTCTTGGTTCTGGTGCACACATCACAGGACAGGATGAATGACCTCACTTCCTTCTCCATTCTCGGCCACCAGAAGCGTCTTTTCAAGTAGTCCAGGGTCCTCTGAGCTCCCGGGTGGGCGGTGAGAGGGGACGAGTGACCCCACTGGAGAACCTTGGCCCGGGCTTGACGAGGGACGTACAAGAGGCCCAGTGGCCCCGTCCCAGGACCGGGGTCCTGGCGTTGAGCTCGTCCGATGACCTCCTCACCACCCCAGCGGACAGGGGTCACAATCCGGGACACAGGGATAATAGGCCCAACTTCACTCTCCCTGTTGGTGGCAGAGAACAGACTGGAAAGTGCATCAGGTTTGGTGTTCTTAGAGCCGGGGCGGTACGAGAGGGTGAAGTCGAATTGACTGAAAAACAAGGCCCACCTAGCCTGTCGTGGGTTCAGTCTCTTGGCTTGCTGGAGGTACTCCAGGTTCTTGTGGTCCGTCCAAACCAGAAATGGATGTTGCGCTCCCTCCAGCCAGTGCCTCCACTCCTCAAGGGCCAGTTTAACCGCTAGCAATTCTCGATCCCCCACATCATACCGGGACTCTGCAGGGCTCAGGCAGTGGGAGAAGTATGCGCAGGGGTGCAACTTTCCTTCCAAGCGTTGAGAGAGAACCGCGCCGACACCACTGTCCAAGGCATCCACCTCCATGATGAACGGTTAGGAAGTGTCTGGGAGGACCAGAATGGGTGCCGTGCAAAAGCGGTGCTTGAGGTCCTTGAACACCTTTTCCGCCTGAGGAGATCAGACATAAGATCCACCAGTCTTTTTGGTGAGATCCGATATGGGTGCTGTTACAGAACTGAAGTTCCTGACAAACTTGCGGTAGAAGTTAGCGAATCCTAAGAACCGCTGAGCTTCTTTAACGGACTTGGGAGTAGGCCAGTCCCGGACGGCCAAGGTCTTGGCTGGGTCCATTTGGAGTTGTCCCGTCCATATAATAAAACCCAGGAAGGAGACCTCGGGGACATGAAACTCGCATTTCTGGGCCTTAGCAAACAGATTGTTCTGTTGTAGCCTCTGAAGGACTTGGCGGACATGGTGGCGGTGCTCCTGTAAGGTCTTGGAAAATATCAAGATGTCGTTGAGGTAGATGAAAACGTACTGGTTAATCATGTCCCTCAAGACGTCATTGATAAGAGCCTGAAAAACTGCTGGTGCGTTGGTGAGTCCGAAGGGCATAACTTGATACTCATAGTGCCCTGACGGGGTGTTAAAGGCAGTCTTCCACTCGTCTCCCTGTCGGATACGGATGAGGTGGTATGGGTTCCGTAAGTCCAACTTGGTGAAGACAGTGGTGCCTTGGAGCAGGTCGAACACTGTGGACATCAGCGGAAGGGGATAGCGGTTGTGCACAGTGATCTTGTTAAGGCCTCTGTAATCAATACACGGCCGGAGCCCCCCATCCTTCTTGCCGACAAAGAAGAAGCCAGCACCAGCAGGTGAGGTGGAGGGTCGAATGAACCCAGAGGCCAAGGCATCCTTGATGTACCGGCACTCCTCCATGGCCTTGCATTCTGGCTGAGAGACAGAAAACAGTCTGCCACAAGGAGGGGTAGTCCCAGGGAGCAAGTCAATGGCACAGTCGTAGGCACGGTGCGGAGGAAGAACGGCAGCCCTGCTCTTGCTAAAAACTTCTTTCAGATCCCAGTACTCTGTGGGAACTTGAGATAACTCAGTGAGATCAGGAGGCTCGGCAGGAGACACAGGAGAGCTAGAGAGCAGACAAGAGGCATAGCATGCAGGACCCCATTACACAACCTGGCTTGTTACCCAGTCTATGCGAGGGTTGTGGCAGGTAAGCCAAGGAAGGCCTAAAATAACTGGGAACTCTGGTGAATGAATCAGGTGCAGGGATATTTCTTCTTTGTGACCTTGAGACTGGAGAAAGACTGGAGAAGTTACTTGGGTGACTCTTCCGTCACCTAAAGCTTGGCCATCCAGAGCAGACACAGACAGCGGGACTTCAAGAGGTGCAGTAGGGACATTGATTCTTCAGGCAAAGTGGACATCCATAAAGTTTCCCGCCGCCCCGGAGTCTAACAAGGCCTGGCAAGAGTGGACGGACTCACCCCAGGAGATGGAGACTGGGATGTAGACTCCTTGGCCAGGGAGTTCGGGAGAGAGGGTAGGCCCCGTCACAACCCTCCCTCGGCTGGACGGGGCGGTCCTTTTCCCGAGAGCTCGGGACATGATGCTCGGAAATGGCCAGGCTTGCCACAGTAGATGCAGCACTTGTCCCTCCTTCTGCGCTCCCTCTCAGATGCGGAGAGACAAGTACGGCCCACTTGCATGGGCTCCGGACAGTCACTGGAGGAGGTAGACGGGCTCCATGTTGAGGCAGTGAGGCTCAGGACTTGGCGGCGCTCTCTAATCCTGTTGTCAAGACGAACGGCATGTGAAATCAGTGTTTCGAGGTCACTTGGGCATCCGATAGAGGCCAGACTGTCTTTGATGGGGTCGACAGACCATGGTGGAAGGCTGAAACCAGGGCAGTCTTGTTCCATCCACTGACTGCTGTGAGCATCCAGAACAAGATGGCGTAGTCTGCAATGCTTCCTTCCTGCCGGATGGACATGAGCTTCCTGGCTGCATCTTTACTGATGTCTACCTGATCGAAAACCCAAAGCATCTCCTCTGTAAACAGCTTGAAGAAGTCAGAGCACTCAGGTCCCTGTCTCTGCCAGACGGCTGTTGCCCAAGCTCGTGCCTTATCAGCTGACAAGGTTATCACATATGCGATCTTGCAGAGATCCATAGTGTAGGTTGAAGGCTGGAGCTCAAAGGTGAGTTGGCACTGGGTAAGGAACTCCCAGCACACCTCTGTGGTGCAGGAAGGCAGGGTTCACAAGGTGACGTAGGCAGTAGAGCAGGAGCAGATGGTGGAGCAAGAACAGGGGGAAGGTCCGGAGGAGGCGATGCAGGCATAGGAGTCAACTGTGCCAGGGCTTTCCCAATTTGCTGAAGCAGTACCTCGTGGCAAGCAAGGGCCTCACGTTGGCTTGCGAGTGTTCATCCATGAGTTCGTCCATGGTCGCTCAAAGCTGCCATAATTCCCTGAAGGTTGGCTGGGTAGACAGTTGAAGCAGCCTCTGCTGAGTCAGTCATGACAGAGTCTTTCTGTTAGGGTTTTGCTGGGAATCAAACCCAGGTCACTGGTGTAGTAATCCAACAAACCCCCACTAGGCCACCAGGGGAATGACTCAAGTGCAAAGGAGTGAGGCAAAAGTAGAGTCGAAAAAACAGTTTATTTACAATGCAAAAAATCCAAGGCAAAAAACAAAAGTATAATCCAAACGCTCAGAAGATATACGGGAAAAATAAAAAATCCAAAAGTTCAAAGTCAAAACAAAAAGCCAAAAAATAAGAAAAGAAAAGGCAAAAATCCAAACGCTCAGAAGATCCAAAATGGTAAATACAAAGTCCAAAAAGTCCACAAGAAAGCAAAGTACAAAAGACCACAAAGACAAAGGCAAGGAACACGGAACAGAGGTCTCTAGTGATAACATAACAGCACAAAGACTCCGTGACTAAGGACCAAACTGAGGAAGTATTTATACACAGGGAAATTAAGAAACTGGGTGGGGCAGGAAATAAAGAGCAGGTGGGGGTAAAAGGCACATGGAAACAGGCAATCAAAACAAACACAAAACACAGAAGCGGTGGTGGCCTCTAGAGGCCAAAACAAACATGACAAGATAAAGCAATAACAGCGGCCTCTAGAAGCCAAGACAGTACCCAGTCCTAACACTTGAGGGACAGGAGATCTAAGGTGGCTGCATAGAGACTCTGTGCCATCTCCTGGGAGAGCTGTGATTGCTGCAGACTGACCTCGAGGAGTTGCCACATGACTGGATCTAGGATCAGAGTGATGTGGGCATGTTGTCCTCTGTGCAGTGTTTACCAACAGTGGTGCTGTGGCACTGTCTCTTCAGCACTTCTGCTATGGCGAGAATGGTGCACTGTTCCTTCATTATGTTACACCCCAGCCTAGGGGAAACCTGAGAATAACATAAAAATGACTTCCCCTTTCTTCACTCCCAAGGAGGACCAGTACCACAGCTGATTACAGTCCAAAACACAACTAGTTTTTCACACAGGTAAAATTGGCATTGGAGTGGGCATGGCCCAAAATAACAAGCAAAACAATCTATTTAAATCTCCACTAACTTATCTGGACAATAAAAGAAAACAAAATAAACTACAGGGATCTTACCCAACTCCCTAACATAAACAGGAGAAAACCAAGTGCAACAAAAAGTGCTTCTCACCCCTACAGTTACCTGGACAGCTTTTAGGGAAGTATTTTCACTGTTTACAACTCAAACACTTTAATCAGTTGACAACACAAGGCACAGTCCTATTGGGAATCAGGAGAAAGTGAAGCACACCCATTTTCTCCAGAAAGCATTTTAAAGCAGGTGCAATCAATCAGCTGCTACCACCTACAACTGAAAATCCTGAAAGAAAAGTCACAGGAACAGATGAAAGGCACCCTTTTCAGACAGGGATGGAGAACAGCAACAACAAAAAACAAATCAGTAATAATACGCATTATGACCCAGGGTTATAACCACTGCAGCAGCATGGTGAGGAGCACTTCTGAGCTTGTGAACAATTCCCAGAGGAAAATTTTGTTTCTCATTTGTATCCCTTCTGTTGCTCAGGAGACAAAATGGTGATTCTCTTTTAAGGATCATTTAAGTATTACTTTTGTCACAGTTCTTTCTCCTAATTTTGCCTTAGGAGAAATAAAAGAAGCAAAAGATGAGACATAGCAATGAGACAAGTAGGAGTCACAAAAGAGATATTAGGTTTTTTTTGGGGGGGGCCTTTTTTCACCTTTATTGGATAGGACAGTGTAGAGACAGGAAATGAGCTGGAGAGGGAGACAGGGAGGGATCGGGAAATGACCTTGGGTCGGAATCAAACCCTGGTCCCCGGATTTATGGTATGGCGCCTTAGTCGACTGAGCCACGACTAAGACTATTTTATTAGTTGACTAATTTCAACTTTCATGAGAAATAACACAAATGTCTGCATCATGCGGGATTTGCGGGCGGGAGCGGGACAAAATATGGCAGGCGCGGGCGGGAGCGGGACTGAAAATCATAATTCTTTGCGGGAGCGGGACTGCACAATGCGGGAGCGGGACTGAAAATTCTGTCCCGCGCAGACCTCTAATCTGAGTATTGTTTAAGACTTTGTTGAGATCTCTTTTGGAAATCAAAAAAGGACTAAACTGAGATGACTAGAATGAGAATGCTTCAAGATTGCGTAGAGACCTCTTTTACAAAACTGACGGAGCCTAATCTGAGACTCACCAAACAGATCTGAAATGAGAATTGTGAGTTTACAGAGAGAGCTCTCTGGTGGATCAGCCTGAGTAAAGTATGAGATGTATAAATTGGTCAACACTGAGCATTATTTAAAACATTGTTGAGAACTCATTTGTAGATTAAAGGGAGTCTACAATGAGATAACTTAACTCTTTTGCTCCAGAGACAAACCTGAGAAGCAGGAGACAAAAGCAATAATCTCATTTTAATATCACTATGATCTCATTATTGTCTAGGAGAAACAATTGAGAAAGAGAAGAGATCTCATTTTAAAATTTCTTTTCCTCTGGGAAGGATCATTGGCCTGCCGTTGTCACAGTACCCCCACCCCCTGAGGTCCAAGCCTGCTGTTGTTGGGGACTGAGTCCAGAGTTCATCCCTCATGCAGAGGCTGTCAGCATTTCCATGGTGAACCTCTGCTTGATGTGAAACCTGGAATGTGAAGTCCTGTAGGGAGAGCAACCATTGAGTTATTTGGCTATTGGAGTCCTTTGCTTTTGCTATCCATTGTAGGGGGTGTGATCTGTAACGAGAGTGAAATGATGACCAGTGAGATAATACTGTAGCTACTCTATGGTCCATTTGATGGCCAGGGCTTCTTGCTCCATGGCAGCATATTGGTGTTCAGCAGGGTTCAGTTTTCTACTCATGTATATGATTGGGTGTTCCTCTCTGTTGAACTCCTGAGAGAGGACTATGTTCAGGCTGGTTTTAGAAGCATCTGTGTGTGTCAGAAAAGGTTGTGAGAATTCCATGTTTCAGAGCACTGGTGAGGGTCATTTTCAGTGCTGAAAAGGCTTACTCTGCTTCTGCAGTTGACCAAACTTTGTCTGGCTCGCCTTTTGTGGTTAAATTTGAGAGGGGGGAGGCTATAGAGGAAAGGTTAGGCATAAATCACCAATAATATTCTGCTAAGCCCAAGAAAGCCGATACCTGGCTTTTCATGGAGGGTTGGAGTAGTGTTTCATGGCCTCAGTCTTCTTGTCTTAGGGCTTCAGAAGGCCCCGACCAATGCGATAGCCAAGGTATTGTGTTTCTGTGAGTCCAAGGTGGAACATCTGGGGGTTGCCCATGTGCCCGGCTTGTTGAAGGTCGAACAATACCTCTCCGATTTGATGTAGGTGTTCCTGTCAGGTGTGTGAGTGGATGACAACATTATCAAACTATACAGCAGCATAGGACTGATGAGGCCACAGGGGGTCCATTAGGTGCTGGAAAGTCGCCGACCCTTCATGGAAGCTGAAGGGGAGAACCTGATACTGTCAGTGGCCCATGGTGGTGTTAAAGGCTGTTTTCAGCCTGGAGGTTGGGGTGAGGGCCACTTGCCAGTAGCCTTTTGTGAGATCAAGGGTGGAGATTGTATTGACGAGACATACACACCGAGTACTCAGTCAGAACATTTGTTTGAAGACTGCAACATTGGACATAACTTCCTGCTACCAGGTTATGGCCTAAACATTACACTGCCAACTTGTTAGGACTGGGACTGTTTTGGCCTCTAGAGGCTGCTGTTATTTCCTGTTTTCATTAGTGTCACCTGTTTCCAATTTATTTTGTGTATTTATACCCCTGAGTTCAGTCCTCTTGTCACGGAGTCTTTGTGCTGTTATGTTTAAGCTCCAGTTACCTCTGTTCCGATATCCTCGTCCATGTCCTTGTGTTCTTTGTATTTTTGCTTTCTTTTGGACTTTGTGGATTTTGTTTTTGACTTTGTGGATCTTCTGAGTGTTTGGTATTTTTGCCTTTTCTTTTCTAGTTTTTTTTGGCTTTTGTATTGACTTTGAACTTTTGGATTTTTTATTTTTTCCCTTAAGATCTTCTGAGCGTTTTGAATTATACTTTTTGGATTTTTGTAAATATTGTAAATAAACCTTTTGATACTTTTTCTACTTCCACCTCACGCCTCTACATTTGAGTCATCCCCCTGGTGGCCTAGTGGGGGTTTGCTGGATTATCACACCAGCGAACCAGGTTCAAATCCCAGCAAAACCCTAACAGAAAGGCTCTGTCATGACCGACTCAGCAGAAGCTGCTTCAACTGTCTACCCAGCCAAGACCCTGGCTGTCTGGGACTGGCCCACTCCCAAGTCTGTCAAAGAGGTTCAGTGGTTCTTAGGATTTGCTAACTTCTACCGCAAATTTATCAGGAACTTTAGTTCTATAGCAGCACCCATGTTGGACCTCAACAAAGGGACAGGTGGATCTTATGTCTGGTCTCCTCAGGCGGAAAAGGCGTTCAAAGACCTCAAGGATTGCTTCTGCACGGCACCCATTCTGGTCCTCCTGGACACCTCCCAACCATTCATCGTGGAGGTGGATGCCTTGGACAGTGGTGTTGGCGCGGTGCTCTCTCAACGTTCGGAAGGAAAGCTGCACCCCTGTGTAGACTTGTAGTCAAGACCAAGACTAGAGTGTATCGACACCAAGACCAAGACAGATCGAGTCAAGACCAAGACAAAGTCAAGACGAGAACAAGACCAAGACCGAAAAAAAAACTAGTGTTGATGTTACTTGCATTAATAGAATAAGAGCAGCATACTGAGGTCAGAGGTTCAGTAAAAGAAGGTATTATTCTAACTACAGACAATGCTGAGAAGAGCACGTCATGAATGTGTATGACTGAGCTCACTCACTGTAAATGTTTCACAGACTGAGTGAGATAAATGTGTAACAATTGCATGATGGCTGTCACTGCACTATTAGAGGACTGACACTCCCTTTATAGTACTTTTGTGTGCTGTTGAGGACTGATATGACTGGTACTGACTGGTCCAAAAGTCATCTGATAAAACACCTTCAACAACTGTGGGAAATATGTAGCTGATTTTAATTATGCTTAATTTGTAGATTAAATTGAAGATACACAATTATAATCCTGAAATGGATTAGGCTCGTGAAGTCAAAACAACTTGATATGCAGATGATATTCAAAAGTAAATGGTTACATTTATTTAGTAAAACAATATCATTTAAATAAAATATTGTAACCGACAATATAAAGAAATGTGCACATCACTGCTAGTGATATAAAGCCTGTTGTTCAGTAAGGCAAAAACAATAATACAAAACATTAGAGAGAGTAAGAGGGACAGAATGAGAGCATCACTGCTGTTGTTCAGTAACCCCAACCATAGAACACAAACGAGGGGGGCAGAATGAGAGCATCACTGTTAACTAAACAAGCATATTTTCACAATGGAGGGAGTGAGCAAAAACAGTTCACATTTTAAAATAGTGATTGCACTTCAGGAAAACTAAATACTGCAGCATCTTACAGCCTAGCCGTGCACGGTGGGGTCTCATTAGAATACCTCCTCTACTAAAAACTCTCTCTACTGGGGCAGAAGAGGCAGGAACAGAGAGGACTTTAAGGGCAGTACTGTGCAGACTGGGGAAACGCTCTTTGTTTCTTGACCAAAATGTGAGTGCATCACAGTCACTATCGTTTATGCTGTCTAGGTACTTGCTTATTTGTGCATCAGTGCTTGAGTGCTGGTTCGTGCTGCGTGATGACCTAAAGGCTTTGTAGCGTGAAAGAAGGCGCTGTTTCGGGGGTGGCGCAGAGTCACTATCTGACACTTCTCCGTCTTCCTCTATTGATGGTGCAGTTGGATCTCTGTGTAACTCTCTGATCAAAAGGTCTGTAAAAAAAGTGCGCACGCACACACACACACACACACACACAAAAGACACAGGATTAGACAGGATGCTTCTAATGAGGATATAAAAACAAAAATAACAGTAATAATAATTGCAACAACAACAATAAATAATAATATAGTCACCTGTTAATGACTTTTTAAGGTCATCTCTAAACCTCTTCAGTGCTGGTCCGGATTCACCATTTTGCACATCTAAATCGACCCAGGTCAATCCGAATTGGGGGTCGAGCATAGTGGCAAGGAAATAGATTTGATGGCTGAACGGCTCATCTGGGTCCTCTTCCTCCATGTGGATCCGCCGGAAAATTCCAGAGAACCGTTTCTCCAGCGATTTTTTCAGTGCCCTGACTATAGCTCCAACCTGGGGCATTTGCAGCTCCATCTTTAGTAGATGATTCTTTAGGTCCAGAACGGTGGGGACCACCATGCTAATTGTCACCTGTTGATCCCCCTCTGTGAGGTCAGTTGCATCCGAAAAAGGTTCAAGCAAATCGCAGAGATCTTTTAGTTGAGTCCATTCCCGGGCGGAAAATACTAAGTTTTCTGTGTCACTGCACATTTCAGTGATGGCTCTGTGGTCAAGAGTGATCAATGCTTTCAACTGTCTGTATGTGCTGTTCCAACGCGTGTTGTTTGCAGCTGGGATACACTTATTGGGGCCAAAGTGGGCCTCAAACAAGTCTCTGTGAGTACTACTGCTATGCAGCAGAGTTGTAAATTTGGTGGCCTTGGCAATGGCTCTAGCTACTGTTTTTACCTCTTTCATGCCGTCTTGGATGACAAGTTGCAGCGAGTGGGCAAAGCATGATAAACGTTCCCCCATTGACCATGTATCGGAATCTTCTACATCCTCCCACATAGTCTCGTCATCAAGCTCATCACTGCTGTCACCTTCAGGCTGCTCTGCTTCTGGCATCCTGACTTTAAAAGCTCGCTTCATATTAGACGCGTTATCCATCAGGATGTAGCTTAGTTTATGACTAATGCCATACTCCTCAACAATACTGTCAAATGCCAAGGCAATTCGTTCGCCACAGTGTTTCCCTGTGAATTTCCTACAGTCTAGCAAGAAGGATTGCAAACTATAAGAGTCCTTGTTCTTGCAGATGACATGAGCAGTAACTCCAAGGAAGGATCGAAGCCTCCGGTCTGACCAGAGGTCTGTTGTTACTGCTATATTTGCCTGGACTTCCAGGGCTTTGATTATGTCACCCTTAACCTTAGTGACAAGGTCAGGTATTAACTTCTCTGTCAAAGTGGTCCTAGACACAGGAGTGTATCTGCTATCCAAGACATTCAGGAAGTTTCTAAAGTATGGATTCTCAATGATAGACAGGGGGAGAGAGCATCCAACTATGAGGTCCTGGAGGATGGACTGGGTGATGGCCTGATTTCTGGGTGAATTTAGTGAGTATAATTGGATGCTTGAAGCAAAGACCGATATTGGAGGCTGTGTTGGATCAGTCAACATCACTGCTGCTGCAGATGCTGCTTTGTACTCCAAGTACCTACAAAATAGGGGAAAAGGAATCTGTAAGACATTTGTTTCTATTCAACCACAACAAACTACTGTATCTTACAAATGCAGTCATTTTAAATATATCAATGATTACAGGTGTTTGTGTACAAAATAACTTTATCCAATGCAGTGTGACACATTGACAGATAATCAAACACAACGAGTAATGATGGAAATAGTGGAGTGTTCAGTTCTTAACTAAGAACAGAAAAATGGAATGGACTCTACCAAAGTCAAAATGTGCATTAACTTTGCATATTAAGCCTGTGTGTGTCAGCGAGCCAGGAATCACACATAACTGTACTGACAAGAAATGGAACAGAAAAAAACTACTCAATTAAGTCTGTAATTAGGCTCACACCTAGGCTATACAATAGTATTGTGTTTCATAATAACATGCTAGTAGTCCCTACACACTGGACTGGTTCAACACAGAAGACTCCTAAACTTAGGTACCCTTAATGGCTCATCCATTATGCCAAATATAAGTCGACAACAAACCACATTACACCAGCCATTAAAGTGCTCACTAACACGGTTTCGACATTTTCTGTTCAATGAACTTGCCAAAATATCCAACGTTGGTGAAAACTGTTAATGTTTAAGTAGCCGAGAGCCACAGATGAAACTTAATTAGCATATCTGTACTTAGCATGTAGTTACACTTCTTCACCAGAAAAGTTAGCTTAGCACCTAAGTCTTTTGCCAAAAAATCCGTCCCTAATAATCTATACTGGGCGTGTGAGGCAGCACACGATAAAAACACCACGCATACATGATCTGGTCGTCTAAGACTGAAAAGTGAGATAAAGAGTTTGAGGCTAGTACCATCTGGCTAACTTACCTCTCCGGGTGTTTCCGCTCCAGGTGCCGGGTGAATGTAGATGTTGTCCCGGCTGTCTCTGTCAACGAGACCTTGCAAAACTTGCATTTTGCAGAATGTTTCTTCCTTCCACCTGTGGCGAGGAACTCTTTGTGCTCTGTGTATGCATATTTGATAATGCACGAATTCGCGGACATCACTGTGTAAGCTATGTCTGACTGAAAAACTCTTTTAGTGTGAGAGACTGACAGAGTTCACGTAACATTTCATGCTGGTGGTGGTCTTTTGATTGGGTGAGCGCCAATATCTAAATCGCAATAAAATACACGGATGACATTGATTGGTTAGCCTATATGAAGGGTGAGAAAGGCGGAATAAAATAATAATAATAATAATAATAATAATAATAGGCCTAATAATATTAATGTTGCATTATCCAACATTATATTTACTGTGGATATTGTTGGCTGCAAATTTTTCGACCACTATCGATCTGAAACTGCGAGACCAAGACAAGAGTGATGCGAGACCGAGACAAGACCAAGACCACAGACAGTCGCATCCGTGACAAGACCAAGACCACGAAAAATTGGTCTCGAGACCGGTCTCGAGAACGAGACCGGTCTCGAGACATCCAAGTCTACCCCTGTGCTTACTTCTCCCACCGCCTGAGTCCTGCGGAGTCCCAGTACGATGTGGGGGATCGAGAATTGCTAGCGGTCAAATTGGCCCTTGAGGAGTGGAGGCACTGGCTGGAGGGAGCGCAACATCCATTCCTGGTTTGGACTGACCACAAGAACCTGGAGTACCTCCAGCAAGCCAAAAGACTGAACCCACGACAGGCTAGGTGGGCCCTGTTTTTCAGTCGGTTTGACTTCACCCTCTCGTACCTCCCCGGCTCCAAGAACACCAAACCTGACGCACTGTCCAGGCTGTTCTCTGCCACTAACAGGGAGAGTGAAGTTGGGCCTATCATCCCTGTGTCCCGGATTGTGGCCCCTGTCCGCTGGGGTATTGAGGAGGCTGTCCGACGAGCCCAACGCCAGGACCCCGGTCCTGGGATGGGGCCACCGGGCCTCTTGTACTTCCCACATCAAGCCTGGGCCAAGGTTCTCCAGTGGGGTCACTCTTCCCCTCTCACCGCCTACCCGGGAGCTCGGAGGACCCTGGACTTCCTGAAAATACGCTTCTGGTGGCCTAACATGGAGAAGGAAGTAAGGTCATTTGTCCTGTCCTGTGAGGTCTGCACCAGAACCAAGAACCCGCGACAGCGTCCCCAGGGTCTCCTGCATCCTCTGACCATTCCCCGGCATCCCTGGTCCCACGTGGCAGTCGACTTCATCACGGGTCTCCCTGAGTCTCAAGGTAACACTGTCATTTTGGTTTTAGTCAACAGATTCTCGAAGGCCTGCCACTTCATACCACTGTGCAAACTCCCTTCTGCTCTTGAAACAGCGAAACTTATTTTTAATCATGTCTTCCGAGTCTTTGGTCTCCCACAGGACATCGTCTCAGACCGAGGTCCCCAGTTCTCCTCCCGAGTGTGGCACGGGTTCTGCAAGGTCATCGGAGCCACTGCCAGCCTCTCCTCTGGGTTTCACCCACAGTCCAATGGTCAGACTGAGAGGCTCAACCAGGACCTGGAAACCACCCTGCGAGGCCTGGCTATGGATAACCCGACATCGTGGAGCACCTGGCTGCCATGGGCAGAGTACACCCACAACACCCTGCAGTCATCGGCCACCAAGCTGTCGCCATTCCAGTGCCAATTCGGGTTCCAGCCACCTCTGTTCCCGGACCAGGAGGAGGACACGGGGGTGCCCTCGGTCAACCAATATGTGAGACGGTGTCGCAAGACCTGGAGCAAGGTCAGGAAGACCCTCATCCAGACCTCCAGAACCAACCAGACTCAGGCCAACCGCCATAGAAGACCTGCCCACACTTTCCGCCCTGGGCAGCGGGTTTGACTGTCCACTAAGGACCTTCCGCTGCGGGTGGAGAACCGCAAGCTGGCTCCTCGGTACATTGGCCCCTTCAAGGTGGTGCGCAGGGTGAACCCTGTCTCCTACCCGCTCCAGCTGCCCCGGACTCTGAGGATCAACCCCACATTCCATGTTTCCCTGTTGCGGCCCGTACTGATGTCCACGTATGCCCCTGCCCCTAGGAACCCCCCACCCCCCTGCATCTTCCAGGGTCAGACTGTGTTCACCGTGCATCGCCTGCTTGACTCCCGCCGGGTCCGCGGCGGGCTGCAATATCTTGTGGACTGGGAGGGCTATGGTCCTGAGCAGCAATGCTGGGTTCCCGCTCGGGATGTCTTAGATAAAGAACTGGTGTCAGGACTTCCATTCGGCCCATCCGGATCGCCCTGGGAACGTCAGGAGACGCTCCTGGGGGGGGGTCCTGTTAGGACTGGGACTGTTTTGGCCTCTAGAGGCCGCTGTTATTTCCTGTTTTCATTAGTGTCACCTGTTTCCAATTTATTTTGTGTATTTATACCCCCTGAGTTCAGTCCTCTTGTCACGGAGTCTTTGTGCTGTTATGTTTAAGCTCCAGTTACCTCTGTTCCGATATCCTCGTCCATGTCCTTGTGTTCTTTGTATTTTTGCTTTCTTTTGGACTTTGTGGATCTTCTGAGCATTTGGTATTTTTGCCTTTTCTTTTCTAGTTTTTTTGGCTTTTGTATTGACTTTGAACTTTTGGATTTTTTATTTTTTCCCTTAAGATCTTCTGAGCGTTTTGGATTATACTTTTTGGATTTTTGTAAATATTGTAAATAAACCTTTTGATACTTTTTCTACTTCCGCCTCACGCCTCTGCATTTGAGTCATCCCCCTGGTGGCCTAGTGGGGGTTTGCTGGATTATCACACCAGTGACCCAGGGTTGAATCCCAGCAAAACCCTAACACAACTAGTGATGATAACTTCACATATCAATACATCTCCCTTTTTTCTTCAAATAAAGGTCATCTTGTACAAACTCTGAACTTAAAAGACAATTGTCTCATCTCATTATCTCTAGCTGCTTAATCCTGTTCGACAGGGTCACAGGCAAGCTGGAGCCTATCCCAGCTGACTACAGGCGAAAGGCAGGGTACACCCTGGACAAGTCGCCAGGTCATCACAGGGCTGACACATAGGCTACATCCACACGACAACGGCAATGAGATGTTATTTAAAAATATATCGCGTCCAAATGGGCAACAATCAGTAAAATATCAGGTCCATATGGCAACGCAACGCTTGCTGAAAACGATGCAATACACATGCCACACCTCTAGGGGCGCTGTAAGACGGTCCCTTCGGAGACACCAGAACAATAGAAGAAGTAACGACGCATGCGCATAAACTATTATGCGCAAGACTTCATATTAGCCACAAAGTCAGGAAAATCTGTTTGTAAAATTACATTATAATGACCAAATACAATGAAAAGTATTTTTCCAGTCTCACCTGTGAAAGGTAATTCCATGTGATCTCGTTTGGACAGAAAACCTGTTGGTACAGTTAAACGCAGCTAATCTTTATTCTCCGCTTTGACCTTTCCAAAATGGCGGCGAGGATGACGTATGATTCTACGCGGAAGGCGGCGTCTTCAATGGTCCGGAATAAAGTGAATGATACACGTTGATGGAATTAATTTGTTGTTTCTCACATGTGAAAGGTAATCCCATATGATCTCGTTTGGACGGTAAACCTGTTGGTACAGTTAAACGCAGCTAATCTTTATTCTCCGCTTTGACCTCTCCAATATGGCGGCGAGGATGACGTATGATTCTACGCGGAAGGCGGCGTCTTTAATGGTCCGGAATAAATTGGATTAATTTGCTCCTCTATGCTCTTTTTAAGGAATGTATTGTTGGACTTAAATCAACATCTGAAGAGGTGAGATCACTCCTTTTTTCCCCTATTTTTGCTGGCGGGATTGCACCATTACACAATAAATATTCACAGTGAAAATATTTTGTAAGCGCGTTTCATGAACCGAGTTATAGGATTTGTTGACAACTCGCATCGCAATGAGAAGATCATTGGCACTACTGGTGTTAAGAATCAGACCATTTCATAAATGAATATTTTGCTGTAGAGCTGCAGTGTTTGTACAATTGCATGTTTTTGCTTCACTATTACTGTCACTATTCTGCTTCTTGCATTACTACTGTGAACTAACACTGAACATAATAATAATAATAATAATAATATCCAAGCTCGTGTTTCACTCTCACTAGTGCTCTGTAAGGCTTTTTCCTGGTGATATTCGTTACACTTCTACCCGGCGTGAAGCACTCACAGTCATGTGGTTGTGACGTCATCGTAAACAAATCCGTTCTACTCATCCAGACGACTTCACAACGGCAATGTTGCCAGATCTTTCCACTCTGGAACCCGTTCTCAAAAAGATTGCGTTTTGGGCACCCAAAACGCCGGTGCCGTGTGGACGCCAGGCCTAAACGATAAGCAATTGTATAGGAGTCACCTGAATCCGTTGCCATGTGGACAGGGCCATAGACACAGACAACCATTCACACTCACACCTACGGTCAATTTAGAGTCACCAGCTAACCTAACCTGCATGTCTTTGGACTGTGGGGGAAACCGGAGCACCCGGATGAAACCCACGCAGACACGGGGAGAACATGCAAACTCCACACAGAAAGGCCCTCACCGGCCATGGGGCTTGAACCCAGACCTTCTTGCTGTGAGGTAACAGCGCTAACCACTACACCACCGTGCAGCCCCAAGACTATTGTTATTTCAATAATTAAATCCATTCCTTTTATCAACTTTCACAGCAAGATAAAACACTGGAACATATATTTTGTTTTCACAGTTTCACTGTTTACTAATTTAACAAAATGCAAAAATCCTTCACAAATCTGTATCTTTTTTAACTTTCTTTCTTTAGTTCACATACTCTGTACATCACATTTCTTCAAACAGTATCTTTGGCTTGACAATTTGCCTTTTTGAACCTTGACCCTGTGTTACATCATTGTCTTTGTCTGGCTTAAGACTGTTCTGATTATCTGTCATTTCTGGTTGTTCTGTCTGATCTGGGATTGACATTTCATTTGTGTTACTGTCCATGACCCTTAGTTCTTTCTGATGCACTTTAGTAGGTGTCTTCTGTTTTGCCTCATTGTTTTCCCATGCTCTTTGATGACTTCATATAATCTGGGCGCTGTCTCCTTGACCACCTTAGCCAGCGGAACTCACTGTCTATCACATCTTACCTGTACTATATCCTCCTGTGCGAGTGGGCTCAGAGGCTTTGTTGTTCTCTTGTACAGTTCAGTCTGTCTCACATCAGGACAGCTTGATGCACTCCTTTCCATCTGATGTGTTGCTGATGGAAGTCTGGTCCTAAGCTTCCATTTCATGAGTATTTCCACTGGTGAAAGATCATTCTCCAGGGGTGATGCTCTGTAGTTCAGAATAGCCAGGTAAGGGTCTTCTGCATTGTCTGCAGCTTTTTTTCAAAATGCACTTTACAATTTGCACTCCTTTCTCTGCTAACCCATTTCATTGTGGGTAGAGAGGGCTTGAGGCTATGTATTTGAAGCAATACTTTTCAGCAAAGTCTTTAAAGCATTGGCTCATGAATTGTGGTCCCTTGTCATTTATAACAGTCATTGGAATTCCATGGCATGCAAATATGGCTTTTGTATGTGCTACCGCTGTTGTGTCACTCAGCCCTGCAAATTCTGGGGAATTGGAGTGATAGTCCATGACTAACAGGTAGTATTTGCCTTTAAGTTGAAAAAGATCCACTCCAACTTTTCTCCATGGTTCTTGAGGCTTGTCATGTGGCCTCATTGGCTCCTTTGGCTGTTGATATCTGTGGCACTGGCAAGTCTCACAGTGCTGCACATATGCCTCAATGTCTTTTGAGCATGCACAGCCAGTATAAAACATCTTGTGCATGTCTTTTGCACTTCTCTATACCTAAATGTCATTCACGCACTAATTTGACCATCTGTGATCTCATGGACGTAGGTATGACCATTTTTGTGCCCTTTAGCAGAACTCCATCTAACACTGACAGTTCTCCATTGAAGTGCTGGTATGGCTTGTCCAGCTTCACTTGGCCTGGCAGATGGCAGATGTATCTTTTCCATTACTCTCCTCAGCTTTTCATCCTTTTGTGTTTCTTTTGCTATCTCTGCCCATTTTGCATCAGACACTGGCATTTGTGCTCTAAAAGAGTCTACATGGATCTGCACAGCCTCTTCTGTGGTGCTTTTGGTATTATGTAACCTAGCCCTACTCAATGCGTTGGCAACCACTAGGTGTTTGCTAGGCTTAAACTTAAATGTCAGGTCATATTTCTGGAGTCATAGCATTAAGCACCGTATGCACAGTGGTGTCACCAAGTGGTTTCAGTGAGATAGCTAAGAGTGGTTTGTGATCTGTTTCTACTCTAGTATTATTGATTTTCTGTAAACATATTCATGAAAATTTTCACAGCCATACACTGCTCCTGGTGTTTCCTTCTCAATCTGTGTGTAATTTCTTTCTGCATTTGTCATAGTAAGAGATGCGTATGTGACTGAATACCACTCTGTACCATGCTTTTGAAGCAGCACAGCTCCTTGGCCAGCTTTAGATGCATCAGTGGACACCTTTAATGGTTTGTCCTGGTTATAGAATTTTAAGACTGGCTTTTTAGTTAAGCTGCTCTTTAGCCACTCCCATTCTCTTGCATGCTCTGACATCCACTGACACATTGTGTTAGTCTCTAACAAGCTTCTCAGTGGTTTGGTGTTTGCTGATAAATTTGGAACAAATTTCCTTAAGTAGTTAACTAACCCTAAGGCTCTCTGAAGGTCATTTTTGTCCTGCAGTATTGGCAGTTCTGCAGTTACCTGAACATTTTTTGGATCTAATGGCACCCCTGCCTCATACAATTTCTCTTCCAGGTAAGTAATCTCTTGCACCCCAAATTGGCACTTACTTTTGAGTTTCAGATCTCATCTTTGTGCCTGACTGAGGACCCTTCACAATCTGTCATCATGCTCAGCTTTGGTTTTGCCCCATACTACCACATCATCAATAAAAACATCTATCCCCTCTACAACCCCAATTCCAAAAAAGTTGGGACAAAGTACAAATTGTAAATAAAAACACAACGCAATGATGTGGAAATTTCAAAATTCCATATTTTATTCAGAATAGAACATAGATGACATAGCAAATGTTTAAACTGAGAAAATGTATCATTTAAAGAGAAAAATTGGGTGATTTAAAATTTCATGACAACAGCACATCTCAAAAAAGTTGGGACAAGGCCATGTTTACCACTGTGAGACATCCCCTTTTCTCTTTACAACAGTCTGTAAATGTCTGGGGACTGAGGAGACAAGTTGCTCAAGTTTAGGGATAGGAATGTTAACCCATTCTTGTCTAATGTAGAATTCTAGTTGCTCAACTGTATTAGGTATTTTTTGTCGTATCTTCCGTTTTATGATGCGCCAAATGTTTTCTATGGGTGAAAGATCTGGACTGCAGGCTGGCCAGTTCAGTACCCGGACCCTTCTTCTACGCAGCCATGATGCTGTAATTGATGCAGTATGTGGTTTGGCATTGTCATGTTGGAAAATGCAAGGTCTTCCCTGAAAGAGACGTCGTCTGGATGGGAGCATATGTTGCTGTAGAACCTGGATATACCTTTCAGCATTGATGGTGTCTTTCCAGATGTGTAAGTTGTCCATGCCACACTAATGCAACCCCATACCATCAGAGATGCAGGCTTCTGAACTGAGTGCTGATAACAACTTGGGTCGTCCTTCTCCTCTTTAGTCTGAATGACACGGTGTCCCTGATTTCCATAAAGAACTTCAAATTTTGATTTGTCTGACCACAGAACAGTTTTCCACTTTGCCACAGTCCATTTTAAATGAGCCTTGGCCCAGAGAAGACATCTGCGCTTCTGGATCATGTTTAGATATGGCTTCTTCTTTGAACTATAGAGTTTTAGCTGGCAACGGCGGATGGCACGGTGAATTGTGTTTACAGATAATGTTATCTGGAAATATTCCTGAGCCCATTTTGTGATTTCCAATACAGAAGCATGCCTCTATGTGATGCAGTGCCGTCTAAGGGCCTGAAGATCACGGGTACCCAGTATGGTTTTCCGGCCTTGACCCTTACGCACAGAGATTCTTCCAGATTCTCTGAATCTTTTGATGATATTATGCACTGTAGATGATGATGATATGTTCAAACTCTTTGCAATTTTACACTGTCGAACTCCTTTCTGATATTGCTCCACTATTTGTCGGTGCAGAATTAGGGGGATTGGTGATCCTCTTCCCATCTTTACTTCTGAGAGCCGCTGCCACTCCAAGATGTTCTTTTTATACCCAGTCATGTTAATGACTTATTGCCAATTGACCTAATGAGTTGCAATTTGGTCCTCCAGCTGTTCCTTTTTTGTACCTTTAACTTTTCCAGCCTCTTATTGCCCCTGTCCCAACTTTTTTGAGATGTGTTGCTGTCATGAAATTTCAAATGAGCCAATATTTGGCATGAAATTTCAAAATGTCTCACTTTCGACATTTGATATGTTGTGTATGTTCTATTGTGAATACAATATCAGTTTTCGAGATTTGTAAATTATTGCATTCCATTTTTATTTACAATTTGTACTTTGTCCCAACGTTTTTGGAATCGGGGTTGTATTCCTTGAAATAGTTGCTGTACAGTTCTGTGAAAAACTTCTGGGGCTGAACTAATCCCAAATCATAAGAAGCAATGTTTTCCAAACAGTGTATTAAATGTGTATAGTTTAGAGCAGGGGTCAGCAACCCTAGGCATGCATGCCACAACTGGCACGCCGAGGAATTTCCAGTGGCACACTGATGATGATACACAAACCTAATTATTCAACACATTAAAAATGTTCAAACGTCATCTTGAACTGTCATTGGCTGTTGCATGGCGAGCCTGCTCTTTTAGCATGACTGCACAACAATATAGCGCCCCCCTCCCAGTGTTGCCAGATACTGCTGACGTTTTCCAGCCCAAAATATGTTCAAAACCCGCCAAAATGCACTTAAAACCGCCCAATCTGGCAACACTTCCCCTCCCCATATTTCTCATGAGACGGGCCCACTTGATGCAGCAGTTGCGCTACGATGGCAAAGAAGCCGACAGTTCGGGCTTTCCTCTCCTCGTGGACCAAAGAAAATGGGTTCGTTTCTCAGAGGGACCGTGCTGTGTGCACGTTGTGTTTTGAAAGTGTTGTGTGTCGAACATCCAGTGTTAAATATCATTTCGAGGCAAAGCACGAAAAGTCTTTCAAAGATCAGGCAGATAGGGACGAATCACTCTCATGCGCAGTGTGCGGATATGGGAAGCAAGCCCACACTTTAACAGTCTTTACCTCAGCTAAAAACAATGCCACTGAAGCTAGCTATATAATTTCTCACTGCATAGCTAAACATGGAAAGCCATTCACAGACGGTGAATACATTAAGGAGGTCTTTCTCTCCGGCTCGGATAGTCTTTTTGAGGGGCTGCCAAATAAAGAGACAATAAAATCAAGAATAAAAGACATGCCTGTATCAGCCAGAACTGTTGAGCGACGAATTGGTGAAATCGCAGAAAACGTAAGGGTGCAGCAAACAACTGGCATAAAAGATGCAGTGGTATTTAGCATTGCGTTTGACGAAAGCATAGATGTGAATGATGTGGCATGTTTGGCAGTCCAGATATTTTCGCACATGAAGAATGTACTTTGCCCCTCCCGAAGTCATCTGACAACGGGTCATTCGGAAGCATGCGTCCAACTCAAAGTGGCCAATTATTGTACCATCCCCACATCTCGGAGCTAAGTAAGGGGAAGCAGGGCCAGGGATCACACTGACTGATAGGCAAAACATTTATTTTGTAACAAGGCTACTTCAAATTTGCAGTTTATTTTTAAGCAACTTTATGTAGGCTACTTGTCAATGTTCTCTGACACTCATTATTTAAATTTTTTTTCTGTAGTTTTATTATTCATCAGTTCCATTTCCATTAGGCTGCTACGTCTTTATTGTGAATAACTTGGGCCTGTTACCTACTGAAAGATTTTGGATGTTATTTTGTGAATTTGTATAAGCTGCTTGCAATGTTGTTATCCAATGTGTGCATGTGTGTGTGTGTGTGTGGGGGGGGGGGCGTTCTTAAACCTTGTGTGTGAGGTTAATGGCATAAAACAAGTGCAATGGTGTTTTACATTTGCTCAATGCATTAAATATCCATATCCCTCTAAAATGTGTGGTGTCTAATTACACATAGTTAACAACACCTATTTGAATGGCACACTAACTAACAAGAAAATTTCTAATTGGCACTACATGGCAAAAAGGTTGCCGACCCCTGGTTTAGAGCTTTCCTCATCAAGAACGATTTGGTAAAACCCAGAAGAAGCATGTAGTTTGGAGAAATAGCATGCTCCACTCATTGCACTGGTTATGTCAGATTTAATTGCTAGCCTGTAGTGTTCTTGTTGGATTGCTTTATTTAAATCTTTAGAATCTATGCACAGTCTCAGATCTCCATTAGGTTTCTCTACAATAACCAATGAGTTCACCCATTCAGTGGGTTCATCTATTTTCCTGATGACTCCTATCAGTGAATCTAATTTTTCCCTCAGTCTCTTTTTAAGCACAACTGACACGTTTCTGGTTGGGTGTATGACTGGTTCTGCGTTATGCATCCATTATCTGTAGCCGCTTATCCGGTACAGAGTTCCAGGCAAGCTGGAGCCTATCCTAGTTGACTAAGCGAGAAGCAGGGTACACCTTGGACAGGTTGCCAGGCACTTTTCTGGTTGGGTGTATGACTGGTTCTGCATTATCCATCCATTATCTGTAGCCGCTTATCCGGTACAGGGTTGCAGGCAAGCTGGAGCCTATCCTAGTTGACTGAGTGAGAGGCAGGGTACACCTTGGACAAGTTGTCATCACAGGGCTAACACAGAGTCACAAACCACCACTCACACTTACATTCACACCTATGGTCAATTTAAAGCCACCAATTAACCTAACCTGCATGTCTTTGGACTGTGGGGAAAACCGGAGCACCCAAAGGAAACCCACGCAGACACAGGGAAAACATGCAAACTCCACACAGAAAGGCCCCCATTGGCTGCTGGGCTTGAACTCAGGACCTTCTTATTGTGAAGCGACAGTGCTAACCACTACACCACCATGCCAACCCTTCTGCATTATCCTGAAGCCTTATTTTATGTTTGCCTGGTTAGCAGCCTATGCCTTTGAACACCTCATTGTATTATTTCACACAATGTGTGCAGCCCTACTTGTTGTAGTAGTGTTTTCATTTTGTCCACACACTGTCACTTTATCTCTATCTATGACATGGACTCTCTTTATCAGACCTAGCTGTTCACAGACCTAAAGTCCCAAAATTGCTTGTCTATTTCCTTCAACAAGCACAAACAGAGCATTCACTTTCTGCCCTTTGCTAGACAGGCTAACTCTACACAGTCCCTTGGTGGGTATTGGCTTGTCATCATATGTTCTCAGATTTATCTTTTTGTCTTGCACTTTAGGTTTGTTTTTCAGTCTATTGGCAGGCTGTTTACCTGCACCCCTGTGTCCAGTTTCAGTGAAATGTCCATGCCATTCACATCCAGGCATGTTATCCACTCATCGCTTGAAACACTTTGTCCTCCTTCAATCGTGTGCATGAAGAACGCAGACATCCCAACCTGACAAAATTCATTTCAGGGAGGTCTCCCCCCCCCTTAAGGAATATATATATATATATATATATATATATATATATATATATATATATATATTTTTTTTTTTTTTTTTTTTTTTTTTGGGGGGGGGAATACATTGCCAGGGGGTTCTCCCCCAGAAAATATTGGATTTGGTTGATGTGATTTCCTGCATTCTGGTAGATTTTGGGGTGGCCTTTTAGAGATGAACAATACCTGAATTCACTTCGATTCATAGCTGACACCCTGACTTGGGGACTGAGCTGCACCAACCCATCAACTATGAGAACTACAATGTGCCATATATTAAGCTCCTTACTGACTGAATTTGGACACCCTGATTATTCCTTACTCTTATCAGACAAGGGTACACTTTGGTGTAGTCTGCTGTAAAATGTGTCTTATATTTCCATTTCCTGGGGCACTCCGCCTCTGCCATGATGCTGCTGCTCCTCTGCACTGACTGAAATGATCGTTAGAGGGAGCATGGTGAAGATGGTGGCCGCTTCAGCTCCTCTCCTCTCCACTGCTTTGGCCAAACTGCGCACACACAGGCGGGAGAAAACAGGCCTCATGCGCCGTTGCCGCCACATTGCAAGCGCGTGCACGCATATGAACCACCAGAGGGCATGCGCATACACTTCTTGTTTTTTTTCCTTAAACCGGAAATACTCGTTATGAAATTGGCTGCATCCCAAAACGCACTCTACCCTACTCAATAGTGTGACACCACACCACAGACTGTGTGGGCTGCTATTGCGACGGACATAAGTTTGCATCTGGTCGGTTCGGGATGAAGCTTGATCTAGATTCCGTGAGATTGTATGTAATTTGCGGGCATCAGGGAGCTGTGATCAATATGCGGAAGATTCCCGGAACTTCCGGGAGAATTGAGATGCCTGAGAACGGCATATCCTTGTCTTTTCTGTCACTCTGCTTTTCCACAAGTTGCACCTTTTTTCTTTGAGAAACAGCATTTAGTGAAATTAATCTTTCTGCCACATTTTCAGCATTCCTTTCCAAAAGCTGGGCACTGTTTTGCTGCGTGCTTCATGCCATACCTCTTGCAGTTCCCAGTCTCCTGCTTAGGCCTTGAATCTTTTCTCTTAGATATCACTTTCAGTTTCACTTGCTGAACTGTGTCCACTTTGACAGTCTCATTCTTGTTGTGAAAAGTCTTTATTTGCACCTTTGTGCTCTCTGATGCTTAGCAGATTTTAATTGCCTTCTCTAGCATGAGGTCAGTCTTTCAGTAAATGCATCCTCACTTTCTTGGCCTGTACTCCAATC
Source organism: Neoarius graeffei (assembly GCF_027579695.1). Lineage (NCBI taxonomy): Eukaryota > Metazoa > Chordata > Actinopteri > Siluriformes > Ariidae > Neoarius > Neoarius graeffei. The sequence goes on from NC_083576.1 coordinate 55,028,637, forward strand.
ACTATTTGGTCCCTTATCATTGAGTCGCATAGCATACCGAAGTTTCATGACTGACTTTTCAATCTTAAGTCTATGACGTACTGTTCTATCGATTCTGACTTTTTCTGAATCTGGTTTCTGAAAACATACCTCTTGTACATTTTTTTTTTCGGTGTGCAGGACTGTTCAAACTTCACCATAACCACATCAAACTTATCTTTCTCCTTTTCTGTGAAGACAGACGTGTTGTACATGTCCAGTGCACTGCAACCTGCCACTGTTAGCAGCAGTGCTATCTTCCTCTTGTCGTTCCCTTGCAACCCGATAATAAGCACAAAGTTTGAAACTTTGTAAATTTTCCAATTCTTGTTGACCTTACTGGTCAACTTAGTTTACACATGCATTTAATTCTGAATACACCGCTTTTTCTTCTTCTCTGTTCTTTGTAATGTTTTGTATTTTATTGTCCCCTTTTCTTTTACTATTATGTTCTTATTGGTATTGTCATTACTGTTGCTGTTATTATTCTTTTTTTTTAAAGCTTCCCGTGGACAAATGTTGAAAATTAGCATATATGCTAACACACTCAAGCAATGCATTCGGTTCGTCCAATGTAATTGTGATGTCCGTGTCAAATAAAAGAAATATCATAACTTTAACTCATCTGGTTGACAGATGTAATTCACTATTACACTTGGTATAAGATTTTCTCCTGGTTACATGTATTAACATATACACCAAGTACTCAGTCAGAACATTTACTTGAAGACTACATCATTGGACATAACTTCCTGCTCCCAGGTTATGGCCTAAACACCACACTGCCAACTAGTGGTGATAACTTCACACATCACATATCAATACAGAGATGAAATGGGCTCTCCCCAGGCACTCAGTGAGGTCATCAACTTGGGGCATGTGGTAGCTGTCAAACTTCGAGACTTGGTTCAGCCTCCTAAAGTAATTGCATAGCTACAGGTTTGCATTGGCTCGGGGACGGTGACAATGGGGCTGACCATGGACTGGTGAACTCCTTGATGATCCTGAGTTGAAGCATATGGTTTACATCCTCCTCTATAGCCTGACAGCAAGCCTCTGGGACCCAGTAGGGCCTTTGACGAATCACCACTCCAACTTTCATGTTGGAGTATGTGAGTCTGCCTAGGCCCTATTAGAACATGACCCCAAACTGGTCCTCCAGCTCCTTGAGCCCCTGCTTTTGAGCTTGAGCACCTCTCTGTTGGACTCGCTCTCTTTTTGGGCTGTCAGGGATAGAAAGGGCAGCGAGCACTGGCAATGTTTAAATCAACTTTTTTAGAATGTCAATGTAATATAACTTGTCAGTAACTTGGTTACCTGGCTGCTGCAGGTGCAGGTGGTAGTTCAGTGGGCCCACTCTCTCTGTGATGGCCTTGCCAGTGGGCCAGAAACTTGCAGGTGCTGCTGGGTATGAGGAGACACACTTGGTCCCCCACCTGGAACTCCCAGGGCTGCACTGGGTGGTTGTAGGCCTGTTGCTGTTCCCTCTAGGCTGGCGTCATCTGTTCCTCCATGATGGGTGCTACCTGCTCAATCCAGGCCTATAGGTTCTGCACATATTCAATGACTGAACGGAATGGTGCAGGCTGGTCCTTCCAGGACTCTTTGTTCATGTCCAGCAGACCCCTGGGTCTTCACCCAAACAGGAGTTCAAAAGGTGTGAAGCCTGTGGAGGCCTGAGAGGTCTCCCAGATTGCAAAGAGTACATAGGGCAAGAATAGATCCCAGTTGTGGCCTTTTTCATCCACCACTCATCATAGCAGTCTCTTTAATGTCTGATTGAATCTCTTGAGCCCATCTGTCTGGGGATGATAAACAGATATTTTTAGAGGTTTTACCTACAGCAGGTGACAGAGGTCCAGCATCAACTTCGACATGAATGGAGTGTCCTGGTCAGTGAGGAGGTCTTTAAGTTTTTAGGAATGCTGACCCAGTTGAAGAGAGCTATGAACTCACGTGTAATGTTTTTTGAAGTGGCCTTTTGGAGGGGGACAGCCTCAGAATATCTTGTGGTGTAATCCACCATTACCAGGATGTACTCATGGACATGGGTGGACTTTGGGAGTGGTCCTACCAGGCCCATACTCACCCAATTGAATGGTAGGGTAGGGGAATGAGAGGTGCTGGGGCCTGCTTATAGGGAGTGGTCTTCTGTCATTGGGGACACCTCTGGAAGAACTTGTACACCTTTGCAACCATGCCTGGACAGTGGATCTGGTCTCTGATTTTTTTTTTCCCCAGTGTGTTTAGGAGTCCCAGGTAGCCACCAAGCAGGTGGACAACCACCTGGCCAGGTAAATGACAGTGTCAATCTTTGTGTGGGGCATGACCAGGTGATTGCAAGGCTCACCACAGCGGTTGCACTGGAAATAAAGCAGCCCATTTTGAACTAGAAAGTAGGGTGTGGGGACCTCCTGGTTGGGGTGTGTGTTCTCCCCATCAATATGTAGCACCTGGCCCCAGCAGTGCTTTAGCTGGTTGTCCTCCTTCTGGTCTTTGCCAAAGCCCAATTTTCTGGCTACCTGGTTACACATGACAGAAAGAGGGTTAGGAGGGGTGTGGAACTCACTTTCTGACTGGGCCTCAGCATCTGTTTCTTCTCTTCAGTGAGGTGGGCAGCACACACAGGAGCTGGAGCTCTGTGCTGGTGTCTGCATCTTTGGGGGCCTGTTGTCTCCTCTCAGCTGCTGGCTGCTGGAACCCCAGCCAGTCTCTCCCTACAAGTAAAGACACAGGCAGATCAAGGATGAGCCTGATGGTTAGTGGCCACTCACCTCTTCTGCTGCCCACCTTAACTTTAGTGGCAGGGACCTCCTTCACATCCCCATTAATACAGGTCACTGCCAGGATCCCCTTGGGCTCAACAGGATGAGGCAGCACTGATGGGTAGGCTAGGATGATGGCACGTTCTGAATCCAACAGGGTCAATGTTGTTCTCCTGTTAAGGAGAACATCATGCATGGTGCAGCCTGCTAGCCATGGTTTGCAGATCTTAGGGAAAGGGGCCCTGTTGGTCTCAGTGGGCATGAACTCCTCTGCAGGTGCCAGCTTGGGTTGTGGCTGTTCCTGTGTCTTTCTCAGCATTCAGTAGGCTGTGCTGGAGCAGTGACAGAGCTCTCTGTGGGTGTCATGATTTTGTCCCAGCCCCCTCCTGATTTCAAGTGTAGAGAGGGTGCACTCTAGGGCCATGATCATGTCCTGTGGTGTCTTTGCTACTTTCATCCCCACAGCTTTCCTTTCTTCCCTGGTGAGGGCTCTCAGAAACTTGTCGATTCCATTATTTCCAACAAGAACAGCTGGTCCAGGTGGAGCCAAATCTTCGAGCAATATGCAGAAGGGCATCTCCCTGATGAGTAGAGGGGTAGGGCACAGGACCAGTCTCATAGAGCCCAGTCTTCTCTCTGGTTACTATCCTCTCAGTGGTGCCCAAGAACAGCTCAATGCTGTTCTCAGCAGTCAGCTGTGTGAGCAGGCATTGGGCATCTTGGGCTAGGTTGGGGAGGGGTACCACCACCACTGGTGCAATCTGCTTGAAGGACAGGAGCTCTTGGGTGGCCACATGGAGGCCCTGTGCCATCTCCTGGGAGAGCTGTGACTGCTGCAGACTGACCTCAAGGAGATGCCACATGACCTGGATCCAGGATGGGAGGGTTGGGGTATGGATCTGTGTTCTCTGCCTGAATTCCCCAACAGTGTGGCATCCCCTAGCACTTGGGCTCAGACACAAACTCAGGAGACCAAGATTCGGTGGAAAACAAGTGCTCTTTTATTTACAAAGGTGGCAGGGAGTGAGGAAAAGGGAATTAATGTGCAAGGTGCTGGTGAATCATCCTGTCCTAGAGTGAAAATGTTCCTTGGAAACTGAGATCTTGCTGTTCAGGGGAGGCATCAGAGAGCTGCTTTGTTTTGAAGACTGAAGGGCGCTGCTGGAGCTGGAATCTGTTGGTAGACAAAGAAAACAGCGTAGATTCATTAACTTCCTCTTACCATCCTTCAACTCACTCAACTGGTGAAGCAGCATCCTCTTTTTTTTTTTTTAATCTTCGTTGTGCCTCATGGAGGGTGAGTGAGCATGCCAATTAGCCATGCCTCTTGTGCAGTGTTTACCAACAGTGGTGCTGTGGTGGCACTGTCTTTTCAGCACTGCCACTATGGAGAATGTGTTGGCGCTGTTCTGTCAACACCACTGTGGCAACATGGCAAGGAACACTTGTGAGCTTGTGTGCAAGGGCCACCGGTCTACCGTCGTCACTATATATAAAGTCTGTAATAGAATGTTAAGTACTTTAATAATCACCAGCTACCACTCCAACATGCTGATTATACTTTAAAAAATATATAATTATACACACAAAGCTGGCGGCACGGTGGTGTAGTGGTTAGCGCTGTCGCCTCACAGCAAGAAGGTCCAGGTTCGAGCCCCGTGGCTGGCGAGGGCCTTTCTGTGCGGAGTTTGCATGTTCTCCCCATGTCTGCATGGGTTTCCTCTGGGTGCTCTGGTTTCCCCCAAAGACATGCAGGTTAGGTTAACTGGTGACTCTAAATTGACCATAGGTGTGAATGGTTGTCTATGTGTCAGCCCTGTGATGACCTGGCGACTTGTCCAGGGTGTACCGCGAAAGGCTGTACACCCTGGACAAGTCAGCTAGGATAGGCTCCAGCTTGCCTGCGACCCTGTAGAATAGGATAAAGCAGCTAGAGATGATAAGATGAGACACACAAAGCTACTCTTTTTATTCTAATCAGTCAGATCATCTGAGCCTCTCATCTGAACATCTCATTCACTGCCTGAGCCAGAAATTCATCCATTTCCATTTATTAGCCAAATGACATCTGAGAAACTGCTGTGAAATGATTTTACCATCATCTATCTTTGTTTACACCCCTGCAATATTGGGTAGATTAATGCTGTAAGAGAGGAAGATCAATCATGTTTTTAAATCACAGTAAAATAATAAAAGTATGATTTTAGCGGATCATACTTTTAACCTCACTAGTGTGTTTAATTTGCTGCATTTACGAACCATGCCAAAGTGGCTGAGAAGTGGCTCAGGGGATTCATTATAAACAACAGAAGCCCAAGTACAAAGCGTGTGTCATATAAACACCACATGGAAATGTTGTACTCTACAAATCTAAACTCATAATTAAATTATAATGGACTGTTAAAAGAACTCATATTCTTCATCAGACAGGCCACAGGGAGACACAACATACGTGTGTCAACTAATGAATACTGATGAACACTGTGGGTCTTCATGTGAATACTCATGACTGGCGGGTGGTCTGAGTGAAAATGGCCTGATAGAAATCACTTTGGTTGTGTTTTATACCTGAAAATAATAAGAAATAGCAAATTTAACATTTGCAAACAACACATGCATGATTCCATTCCTGAAAAGTAACCACATTTCAATAGATTCTAAATGACTGAATTATTATTTCATCTGGGTTGCATGGTGGCACAATGGGAAGCACTGCCTCACAGCTCCAGGGTCCCTGGGAAGCACTGGCTTCAGGTTACTGTCTGTGTGTAATTTTGCATATTCTCTTGTGTGTTTAATGTGGGTTTTGCTTGGTTTCTCCTGAGAACATGTTGATGGGTAGATTAGCTATGATTTGCCCCTAGGGGTGAATGAGTGGGTAAAGCATGCCCTGGAGATGGCCAGGCATCCACCCCATTTAGGATGTATTCTCACTCTGTGTTTCTGGAATAAGTGCCAGAGCAATTTACAACATTTGACAGATGCTCTTATACAGTGAAACGTCTCAGTTATACAACTGAGCAGTTAAGGGTCTTGCTCAAAACTCAGCAGGGGCAACTTGGCAGTTTGGGATTTGAAGACCGGCCCTTCTGATTAGTAGTTCAATGGCAACTTCTTAGCCATTTAATCACACTTATTTCATCCTCAGAGCAATGTTACTTCCTCTTTGTTCTCCAGAGCAAAGGCATATGCACTTCCTGTTCCTGTGACATACTGTTTATCACTGGCTTGGTTTAGTGGTCTGGAACTTTCCATATTCAGGGTGTGACATTTGGGTCACACCTGTCTACTGCCACAGACACCTGACAGACATGCAGTGACACTGTAACAACAGCAACCTGGGAACTGCACAGGAAGTGGGGGTCAAGGCTGCAAGGCCCACTCACCTGGAGTCCATCACTCACAGAGGAGGTGACATTCCTTAGCTGTCTGAGTGAACAGGTGTTTAAATGTGAGTGTTTGGAGAGACTAATACTTGCAAAGGACATGGGATGAAAGCAGAGCATAGGCATAGTGAGGAAATAAAATGGTGGGGAATGCTATTAAAAATTCAAGAAAGCCTAAAGAGTTGGGGCCATACCTTTAGCTTATTGAGACAATCACCAAAATGAGAAAATCTGCACAATATATATAATAGTACTTGAACAGTCAATACATTTCATCTGTAATAGGCCCTTTGGCCCAAGTGCAGGTGAAGAATGAAAGATCAGAGCTTATTGAAGCTCACTTAACAGGGCAGTCACATAGTATCCTTAAATCTTAATTACACTGAAAGTCAATAGTAATGCTTTCTTGTGAGAAACAGACAGATGTTTCATGGACTTCAGACTTATTTATTCTCTTTATCTCCCTTTTGGGTGATGAGATTTGCCTTCTCTTGAGAATCATTAGAATCTAACTATCGTGCAGTAAAAATATATCTTCTCTGGAAGCAACCAAAGTTTAACCCTAGTCTGTGTGAGCCACACAAATCAGAGCAGTGGTATTCATTTTAGACCAATTTTCTCATTTGATAAGATTTTATGCATATTTTTTAGTTTATCTGCAGTTTACAGTTGTTTACACATTTAAAATCTCATTGCAATTGCATTTCTTTTTAGCAATTATAGTCTATTGAATGTTACTGAACTATTTTACTGAAAACCAGAGATAACTGAATATGATCTCTCAACCTTGAGGCATCAATTTCTGAGATAGGACTTGATAAATAAAATATTTCTGGAGCAAAGTTAGTGAAGCAGAATGAGTGTGACAAAAGGGACTTGTTTCCATTTTGACAACTTCCTCTTTAGGGTGACTAACTGTCCCGAGCCTAAGTACAGTTTTTTTTAATTGATAAGTTTTTCCTCTTTTTCCACAGATAGTGAGAGTCACACCTACAGTGGTGCTTGAAAGTTTGTGAACCCTTTAGAATTTTCTATATTTCTGCATAAATTCAAAGATTCTTTATTGTCAATTCACTATATATTGAGGACATATAGGAGAATTGAAATGCAGAAATATGACCTAAGACAGAGGTGGGCAAACTACGGCCCGCGGGCCACATCCGGCCCGTTGGCGTTTTTAATCCGGCCCGCGGAAGACAATCATATAAACGCGATTGAGCAGATCTGTAAACTATAAGCGTCAGTGTTATCACGTAGACAGGTGTTCTAGAGATCCGTCTTTCCAGTCAGTCGTATTCACGTGAGATTACATTTGCAGAGTGGTGCAGCGCGTGCCATGGAAGTCATTCTGGCGCCCGTGCCACTGATGATCTCAAGAACACAGGATAAAACTTTACAATGAGTGGTCCTAAAAAAAGAAAAGTGGACAGTGAGTGCAGGGTGTTCAATAAAGAATGGACAACTAAATTTTTTTTGCTGAAGTCCGATCAAAAGCTGTATGCCTTATTTGCAAAGAAACCGTTGCAGTTTTAAAGGAATATAACATCAAACAGCACTTTTCCTCCAAGCATGCTAATTATGCTAACAACCAGTCAGCGCAAGCACGGACGAATACAGCTCAGCGGTTGCGGAGTGAATGTGAGTATGAACACTTTCTCTTTTTAAAACTATGTTGGAGCTGTAATAAGATGGTAGTCACATGTTTACAGACATAATAATATAAAAAGTGGGCGGCACGGTGGTGTAGTGGTTAGCGCTGTCACCTCACAGCAAGAAGGTCCTGGGTTCGAGCCCCGGGGCCGGCGAGGGCCTTTCTGTGTGGAGTTTGCATGTTCTCCCCGTGTCCGCGTGGGTTTCCTCCGGGTGCTCCGGTTTCCCCCACAGTCCAAAGACATGCAGGTTAGGTTAACTGGTGACTCTAAATTGACCATAGGTGTGAATGTGAATGGTTGTCTGTGTCTATGTGTCAGCCCTGTGATGACCTGGCGACTTGTCCAGGGTGTACCCCGCCTTTCGCCCATAGTCAGCTGGGATAGGCTCCAGCTTGCCTGCGACCCTGTAGAAGGATAAAGCGGCTAGAGATAATGAGATGAGATAATATAAAAAGTATAACTTAGTAATTTTGGTTGTCGTGGGTAGCTGCTGTAGTGCTGGTGTTTGTTTTTAAGTACCGTGTGCTTTTAGGTGTCTGCTCCACCCCTCATTTATGTCCCTGTCTGCTATTATACGGTAGGTGTATTATGAGCAGCTGACCTTGCTTCTGCTTATATCTGTTCCTGGACTTTTGCCTGTGGAGGTTATTCTGATCTATGAGTGGCCTTTTGGAATATGAAAACCTGTTTCAAACCTGTGTTTTGATTTTTTGAGGACTGGAAATATTTCAGTGAGTGACTTTGAACCTGAAAACCAGTTTGGAGTTTTTTGCTTTCTTGAGCCGTTTTGTTTGATTTTGTGGGCTGGATGGATCCAGTGCCAAACCATTGAACTGCAAATATGTTGGCATGGTGTGGTACCCAAACTGTTGAACTGCAAACATTTTGGAATGGTGTGGTGCCTCTCCTACTAATGGTGGTTGGTTGTACTGGCAGGCTGGAAGTGGATGGTTAAAAAAAAAAAACACTCAGGTGTAAATCTACGAGTTCAGTGAAATGTACAAAAATGATATGTACTGATATGTAATTTAGTTCAATTTAATGATATGCAATTTAGTTGTATGTATAAAATGATACAAATATACAAATACACTGGCATCCTACTCATCCTGGCAGCTCAAACATGTAATTTAAGAATTAAGTGTGCTACTTTTCTTACTGTCACGTGTGTGTGTGTGTGTGTGTGTGTGTGTGTGTGTGTGTGTGTGTGTGTGTGTGTGTGTGTGTTACTTTTCTGGATGGATCCAGTGCCAATCTATTGAACTGCAAGCATTTTTCTGCTCTGCCTTTGTTGACTGAGAACTAAAATAAATGTCAATCTGATCTGCATTTGGGTCTCTGTCAGTGAAGGCCTTACAATAACACTAAAGCTTTTCCGGTTTATGTTCGATATGTATGAATTTGGTGTTGGCCCGGCCCTCCTGGCAAATTTCAAAAGTCAATGTGGCCCCTGAGCCAAAAAGTTTGCCCACCCCTGACTTAAGACATCATCAGATTTTCGCACAAGTCCTAAAAGTAGATAAAGAAAAGCCAGTTAAAAAAAGAGACAAAAATATTATACTTGGCCATTTATTTATTGAGGACAATGATCCAATATTGCATATCTGTGAGTGGCAAAAGTATGTGAACCTCTAGGATTAGCAGTTAATTTGAAGGTGAAATTAGAGGCAGGAATCAATGGGATGACAATCAGGTGTGAGTGGGCACCCTGTTTTATTTAAAGAACAGGGCTCTATCAAAGTCTGATCTTCACAACACATGTTTGTGGAAGTGTATCATGGCACAAACAAAGGAGATTTCTGAGGACCTCAGAAAAGCATTGTTGATGCTCATCAGGCAGGAAAAGGTTACAAAACCATCTCTAAAGAGTTTGAACTCCACCAATCCACAGTCAGAATGATTGTGTACAAATGGAGGAAATTCAAGACCATTGTTACCCTCCCCAGGAATGGTCGACCAACAAAGATCACTCCAAGAGCAAGGCATATAATAGTTGGCAAGGTCACAAAGGACCCCAGGGTAACCTCTAAGCAACTGAAGGCCTATCTCACATTGGCTAATGTTAATGTTCATGAGTCCACCATCAGGAGAACACTGAACAACAATGGTGTACATGGAAGGGTTGCAAGGAGAAAGCCACTGCTCTCCAAAAAGAACATTGCTGCTCATCTGCAGTTTGCTAAAGATCACGTGGATAAGCCAGAAGGCTATTGGAAAAATGTTTTTTGGACAGATGAGACCAAAATAGAACTTTTTGGTTTAAATGAGAAGCGTTATGTTTGGAGAAAGGAAAACACTGCATTCCAGCATAAGAACCTTATCCCATCTGTGAAACATGGTGGTGGTAGTATCATGGTTTAGGCCTGTTTTGCTGCATCTGGGCCAGGATGGTTTGCCATCATTGATGGAACAATGAATTCTGAATTATACCAGCAAATTCTAAAGGAAAATGTCAGGACATCTGTCCATGAACTGAATCTCAAGAGAAGGTGGGTCATGCAGCAAGACAACGACCCTAAGCACACAAATTGTTCTACCAAAGAATGGTTAAAGAAGAATAAAGTTAATGTTTTGGAATGGCCAAGTCAAAGTCCTGACCTTAATCCAATCAAAATGTTGTGGAAGGACCTGAAGCGAGTATTTCATGTGAGGAAACCCACCAACATCCCAGAGTTTAAGTTGTTCTGTATGGAGGAATGGGCTAAAATTCCTCCAAGTCGGTGTGCAGGACTGATCAACAATTACCAGAAATGTTATTTGCAGTTATTGCTGCACAAGGGGGTCACACCAAATACTGAAAGCAAAGGTTCACATACTTTTGCCACTCACAGATATGTAATATTGGATCATTTTCCTCAATAAATAAATGACCAAGTATCATATTTTCATCTCATTTGTTTAACTGGGTTCTCTTTTCTCTACTTTTAGGACTTGTGTGAAAATCTGATGATGTTTTAGTTCATATTTATACAGAAATATAGAAAATTCTAAAGGGCTCACAAACTTTCAAGCACCACTGTGCTTACCGTATCTGAAAAAAGCATCAGTTCCCCCCTCCCCCATAACTGCTATGGAACCAAGATTAAACTAAAAGCGGAGAGTAAAACAGTGAGTGTGACAGAAGATGAGAAAGATGCAGTAGAAGTCTGGAAGAGTTCATAGTTTGTCGAGAGAGAAAGACACCAAAAAGTTATAGACAAAATCAAGGATGAAGGCAGAAAGGGAAGGAGTCGCACGACTGTCAGGAAGACATCTCTGGGTTGGGGAATGAGAGTGTCTGAGTAAAGCATGTCTGACAGGCTGGATCAGAATTGCTGACAAATGTCCAAGTATGACATGTTCACTTTCTAGGAATACATACATATACACTAGGAACCAATATGTTTCATTGTTATGATGCTACACTAGTTCAAAAAGTAATCTTGTTAAATCAGAAAGATCGAAAATTCTAAAGGGTTCACAAACTTTCAAACACCACTGTATTTGGAAGTTTGTGAACCCTTTAGAATTTTCGATCTTTCTGCCTAAATATGACCTAAAACATCATCAGATTTCACACAAGTCCTAAAAGTAGATAAAGAGAACCAACTTAAACAAATGAGACAAAAATATTATACTTGGTCATTATTACATATCTGTAAGTGGCAAAAGTATGTGAACCTTTGCTTTGGGTCTCTGGTGTGACCCCCTTGTGCAGCAATAACTGCGACTAAACATTTCCAGTAACTGTTGATCAGTCCTGCACACTGGCTTGGAGGAATTTTAGCCCATTCTTCCATAGAGAACAGCTTCAACTCTGGGATGTTGGTGGGTTTCCTCACATGAACAGCTCACTTCAGGTCCTTCCACAACATTTCGATTGGATTAAGGTCAAGACTTTGACTTGGCCATTCCAAAACATTAACTTTATTCTTCTTTAACGACTTGTGTGCTTAGGGTCGTTGTCTTGCTGCACGACCCACCTTCTCTTGAGATTCAGTTCATGGACAGATGTCCTGACATTTTCCTTTAGAATTTGCTGGTATAATTCAGAATTCATTGTTCCATTAATGATGGCAAGGCATCCTAGCCCAGATGCAGCAAAACAGGCCCAAACCACGATACTACCACCACCATGTTTCACAGATAGGATAATGTTCTTATGCTGGAATGCAGTGTTTTCCTTTCTCCAAACATAACACTTCTCATTTAAACCAAAAAGTTCTATTTTGGTCTCATCCGTCCACAAAATATTTTCCAATAGCCTTCTGGCTTGTCCATGTGATCTTTAGCAAACTGCAGACAAGCAGCAATGTTCTTTTTGGAGAGCAGTGGCTTTCTCCTTGCAACCCTGCCATGCACACCATTTTTTTTTAATTGTTCTCCTGATGGTGTACTCGTGAACATTAACATTAGCCCATGTGAGAGAGGCCTTCAGTTGCTTAGAGGTTACCCTGGGGTCCTTTGTGACCTTGCCAACTATTACACGCCTTGCTCTTGGAGTGATTTTTGTTGGTCGACCACTCCTGGGGAGGGTAACAATGGTCTTGAATTTCCTCCATTTGTACACAATCATTCTGACTGTGGATTGGTGGAGTTCAAACTCTTTAGAGATGGTTTTGTAATCTTTTCCTGCCTGATGAGCATCAGCAATGCTTCTTCTGAGGTCCTCAGAAATCTCCTTTGTTTGTGCCATGATATACTTCCACAAACATGTGTTGTGAAGTTCAGACTTTGACAGATCCCTGTTCTTTAAATAAAACAGGGTGCCCATTCACACTTGATTGTCATCCCATTGATTGAAAACACCTGCCTCTAATTTCACCTTCAAATTAACTGCTAATCCTAGAGGTTCACATACTTTTGCCACTCACAGATATGCAATATTGGATCATTCTCCTCAATAAATAAATGACCAAGTATAATATTTTTGTCTCATTTGTTTAACTGGGTTCTCTTTATCTACTTTTAGGACTTGTGTGAAAATCTGATGTTGTTTTAGGCCATATTCATGCAGAAATATCGAAAATTCTAAAGGGTTCACAAACTTTCAAGCACCACTGTACATGTACACAAATTAGAAATACACAGTGGATTAACAAACCACTACCACAGAGGGATCCTTTTTAGTATGTGAAAGTAAAACTCCAAATCAGAGTAAGCTGGTACAGTATGGGAACTGCAAAAAAAAAAAAAAGGCAGTGATTTCTAAATTTACTTTGACTTGTATTTCATTGCAGACAGTATGAACCCAAGATATTTCTTATTGTCTGGTCAACTTCATTTTATTTGTTAATATACATCCAGGGCGGCACGGTGGTGTAGTGGTTAGCGCTGTCGCCTCACAGCAAGAAGGTCCGGGTTTGAGCCCCGTGGCCAGCGAGGGCCTTTCTGTGCGGAGTTTGCATGTTCTCCCCATGTCTGCATGGGTTTCCTCCGGGTGCTCTGGTTTCCCCCACAGTCCAAAGACATGCAGGTTAGGTTAACTGGTGACTCTAAATTGACCGTAGGTGTGAATGTGAGTGTGAATGGTTGTCTGTGTCTATGGCTACGTTCACACTGCAGGCTGAAGTGACTCAAATCCAATCTTTTCGCCCATATGTGACCTGTATCCGATCTTTTATTGACAATATGAACGACACAGATCCAATTTTTTCAAATCCGACCCAGGCCGTTTGGATATGTGGTCCTAATTCCGATCCCTATCCGCTCTTTTCATATGCGACTTCAGTCTGAACCACCAGGTCGCATTCATCCGACTTACACGTCATCAACAAGCCACAAACGTCACTATTCTGCGCTGAAGTAGGTGGCGGGTCTCTCAAAAAAAGTTACAACAACATGGCGCATAATCACGGGCGCAGATAGAGGGGGGGACTCGTCCCACCCAGATTTAAATTCACCTCGTTCGGTCCCCCCCACTTATAGGGAGGAAAAAACGTCTATGCTGTCTTTCTTTGTATAAGGCAAACCTCACGGAAAAATCAAAAGACTAATTACCATTCGGTTTATTGAGGTGCACAGCAGTGTATACATAGTTGCAACAACTCGCATAAAACAAAGACTGATATTCGGTTAGTTGAGCTGCGCAGACTGCACAGGTTGCGAGCTCGAGCTTGGTTGCTATGGTTACTAACAACAAGTTTGACAGGCATATTGGGGTTGGGGTTGGTTTGCTGGCAGCTTTGTCCCCCCCAGTTTTGTGTCCCTCCCAGTTCAAAAAACGTATCTGCGCCCCTGCGCATGACATCAATGCGAGGGACGCTTCGGGCTGTGAAGGTTCTGAATCTTCTCAATGGAAGGACGCAGAGGTTAGGGAGCTGATTTCCATTTGGGGGGATGCAGCTATTCAAGCTAGATTGGATGGGTCATACCGCAACCGGGCGGTTTTACTTCCATAAACACTGGCCATGCTCACTGCGTGTGACGTCGTCGTATCCTGCAATGTGCATGCGGAACACTTTTAGGTCGCTTTTCGTTCATACTGAGGATCACATACAAGTCGCATATATTTGTTAATGTGAACGACCTCACAAAAAAATCGGATTTCACAAAAAAATCGGAATTGAGCATTAAGCCTTGCAGTGTGAACGTAGCGTTTGTGTCAGCCCTGTGATGACCTGGCGACTTGTCCAGGGTGTACCCCGCCTTTCGCCCATGGTCGGCTGGGATGGGCCCCAGCTCGCCTGCGACCCTGTAGAAGGATGAAGCGGCTAGAGATAATGAGATGAGATGAGATATACATCCATCCCTGCATTTCAGGCCTGCAATACATTCCAAAAAGTTGGAACAGTGGACAATTTAGTCCTAGTAATGAGGTATTATGTGATTTGAAACAGGTGATGTCACCAGGTGATTGTAATTATGATTTGGTACAAAATCAGTATCGAGGAAAGGCCTAGTCTTTCAGGAGAAAAGATGGGCCAAGGATCTCCAGTTTGTCAAAAAAAAAATGCATGAAAAAACTCTTGAAATCTTTAAAAACAATGTTCCTCAAAGACAGATAGGAAGAGATTTTGATATTTCATCCTCTTCGGTGCACAATATTATTAAATGATTCAAAGATTCTGGAGGATTTTGGTGTGTTGAGGGCAAGGATACAAGCCTAACCTGAACACCCATGATCTCTGATTCCTCAGATGGCACTGCATCAAGAACCATCATTCATCTACAGCTGATATAAACACATGGGCTGGGGATTACTTTGGCAAACCTTTGTCAAGCATTACAATAGTGAGTTACATCCACAACTGCCAGTTAAAACTTCACTGTGTAAAAAGAAATCCTTTGGTTAACTGTGTCCCGAAGTGCCATCAACTTCTTTGCACTTGGAAGCATCTGGGATAGACCATCACACAGTGGAAATGTGTATTGTGGTCAGACAAATCAGTATTCCAGGCCTTTTTTTTTTGGAAGAAATTGACCATCCAGACTGTTACCAGCAGCAATTCCAAAAGCCAGGGTCTGTCATGGTATAGGGTCGTGTCAGCGCCCTTGGCAAAGGTAACTTGCAGTTCTGTGATGGCAGCATTAATGCAGAAAAGTACAATGACATTTCAAGATGCCATCTTTTCCAGGGACGCCCATGCATATTCCAACAAGACAATGCAAAACCACATTCTGTACACATTACAAAGACATGGCTGTGGAAGAAGTGGTTGCCTGTCTGCACTGTCCCCAGTAGAGAATGCATGCTGAACAACAGCAAAAAATAAATAAAGAAAAGAGGAAACAGAGCAAACCTATCAGGTTTTTGGGATGCTGTGGCCTCACCTCATTACAGGAGAGACTCCATGATGAACGTGGGTCAAAACCAGAAGGAAGCTTTTGAGCAGATCGGGCCATTGGTGCACCTGAAAAGAGCAATGAAGTTTGTCAACTGGAATGTATGGGCACTGTAGAAAAGTGGAAATGTTGCACAAGTTGCAAGAGAGATGACAAGCAATGGGATAGACATCTTAGGGATAAATGGAACACACTGGATTGGACAAGGAAAATTTCAGTTTGTGGAGGGAGAAACTATCATTTACTCTAGAGGGTATGACGACAACCACAGAGAAGGAGTAAGCATACTGATATCAAAAAGAGCAGCAAGATCACTGATCACCTGGACCCCAGTAAGTGACAGGATCATCCAAGCCAGGTTCTTTTCCCAACATGTTGAGTTGACAATTGTGCATATACTGTATAAGCACCCACAGAGGATGCACGCAATCAAACAAAGGATGAGGTCTATATAAGGCTACAGGATGTACTGGATAGAAGGAGTGTACATCCATCCGTCCATCCATCCATTATCCATACCCGCTTATCATGTGCAGGGTCGCGGGCAAGCTGGAGCCTAGCTAACTATGGGTGAGAGGTGAGGTACACCCAGGACAAGTCATCAAATCATTGCAGGGTTAGGAATGTACATGGTATGCTAATTGTCACTGATGATATGAATGCCAAAGTGAGAAATGCATTATTAAAGAGTTATGGGCAAACGTGGATGAGGAAGAAGGAATGACAGTGGTGAAAGGTTGTGTGAAATGTGTGACCTGAATTAGCTTGTCATAACAGAAATGTTATTCTCACATAAAACAATTCACAAGGAAACATGGGTCTCTCCAGATGGAACAACCAAGAATCAAATAGCCCATGTGTTAGTTAACAAACACTTTCGAAATTCAGTGAAGGAAACTAGAGTATACAGGTCAGCAGACACTGGAAGTGACCATTATCTCATAGGCACAACAGTTAAATTGAGATTGAGAAAACAGTAAAAGGAAAAGAAATGTGCCAGGGTCAAGTATGATACAGAGAAGCTGAAAAATACTGAAAACTTCTCCAAGGTAAACATCACACTGAAAAACAGGTTTCAAGTGTTAGAGAATGAAGAGCCAGAGTTGGAACAAGGTAAAAAAAAAAATGGAGAGTAGATTTTAAGTGATGCAAAAGGCATATATAACCCCAATTCCAAAAAAGTTGGGACGGTGTGTAAACTGTCAATAAAAACAGAATGTGACAATTTGCAAATTATGGAAACCCTATATTGCATTGAAAATAATACAAAGACAACATATCAAATGTTGAAACTGATACATTTTATTGTTTTTTGAAAAACATGCTCATTTTGAATTTGATATCAGCAACATGTTTCAAGAAAGTTGGGACAGGGGCATGTTTACCACCATGCTGCATCACCTCTACTTTTAACAACACTCTGTAAACATTTGGGAACTGAGGAGTCCAATTGCTGTAGTTTTGAAAGAGTAATGTTCTATTCTTTCCTGATATACAGTTTCAGTTGCTTAACAGTTTGGTGTCTCCTCTGTCGTATTTTGTGCCTCATAATGTGCCAAATAGTTTAAAGGATATGGGACATGAAACATAAAAGCACACTATATCAGTTTCTTTCCATTAAAAATATGAATTAATTGCATCAACAAATACAAAATCATCTATTAAATTCAGCAAAATCGTTATATTCGTGATGATTATATGGCATTTCTGCTCGACTTCCAATATGCATTTTTTGCAACCGGAAGAGCCGCTGTCACATGATCATACGTCACAAAAACTTTCGGGCACAGCACAAGCGGGTAGATGAATGGAGAAGTGGATGACAAGAAAATTGTTTTTATAGTCTTTAAAGTACATTGGACATCATGGTGTATTGTGCTGCTTATGGTTGCAATAATTCCAATGGGAAATGCCCTGGAGTAAGTTTTTTTTGCATTCCCCAAGGACCCGAAGCTGAGGAAAGTGTGGGCTCACTTGTGCATGCGCAGTAGGCTTCGCGCATGCGCAGTAGGCTTGGTAGGACAACTTTGCAGAACACCTGTTGAAAAAACTTTGCACCTACTGTTTCCCACAAACTGTATTCGGACCATTTCACTGAGGATTCTTTCAACATTAATACTCAGGTACTGAGCGATATTAATTCATGAAACATGAAACAGGAAGCATAAGGATGAGAAAGAAAAAACAGTTCAAATCGGGAAGCCGCGCACACCTGTGCCAGGCTGCACAAATGCGCGCAGCTTCCCGACCCAAACCGCCTCTCTCTCATCCTTACACTTCATGCCTCATGCTCCATGAATCAACATCGCTATTTTTTTTTTTTTAAATCGGATCTGCGCGATTCAGCCGTGAAAAAGGCGGCATCTGCCGAAAGGCACGCTGTTTGCATCCCTGTACAGAGGCCAGGGGACAGGGCAGGAATATTTTTGTTGATATGAGTGATCCGGTGCGATTTTGCGACCCCCCCTGTTGAAGACCTCTGCGCTAAGCGACTGAAAGCCAAGGTAAGGATTAGTATTATAATTTTGGGTGTATCAATTATTGATTATCATAATTCTGACTCGTTTCGCCATTTTGAATGTTTTCATCTCGGACTCTGGAAGCATTGTATCTCAATCAATCTCGAAAAATATCAGCAAAAAAAAAAACCTAGCTTGCAACGGACTTTAGCTAGATCTATGATGAACTTTCAATGTATGATACAAAAATAATACTTCTTTCAACAGATCATTAGCCTTTGAGCAGAATTGTTTTTAACTTACCAGGAAGTGTTATCCAGCCGATTGCTTTCAGTTTCATGAGGGCTGAATGAACTCTCACTCTCAGAATCATCTGACCCGTCAGAGTAAAGACAAGATCTATGTTCATGTGAATTTTCAGCTATCGGTTCGAATTGATAAGGTCTAACTTCACATCTCTGTGAAACATCGGGAATATCACTGTCGATGGTGTCCATTTCGGTAACCTGTTTACATTAGATTCCCAAGCGCTGGCTCCTTGGAAAGTTTTTGTGACGTCATGGGTCACGTGACTACCTAGCTCATTAACGAATCCTTGTTTTACGCTGATGTATAGAAAAACTTGAATAATGTGATGATTTTCACATTTTTGACGCCCTGCAGTGATTTAGATGACATTTCTTATATCCTTAATACATAATTATGCCCAGGTAAAAATCCATGTCCCATATCCTTTAAATGGGAGACAGGTCTGTACTGCAAGCAGGCCAGTTTAGCACCATGCAGTTTTAATAAGTGCAGAAAGTGGTTTGGCATTGTCTTGCTGAAAGAAGGAAAGCCTTGCCTGAAAAAGATTTTGTGTGGATGGCAGCATATTGCTCTGAAACATGTATATGTCATTCAGCATTAATGATGCCTTCCCAGATGTACAAGCTACCCATGTCATTAGTATGCACCCTCATACCATCATATATGCTAACTTTTGGACTGTGCACTGATAACAAGCTGGATGGTCCCTCTCCTCTTTAGCCTGGAGGACATGGTATCCATGATTTCAAAAAAGAATTTCTACTTTTGATTCATCAAACCTCAAGACAATTTTCCACTTCACCTCAGTCCATCGTAAAAAAGCTCGGGCCCAGAGAAGGTAACAGTGTTTCTGAATATTGTTTTATATATGGTTTTAATTTGCATTTGTGGATGCAGTAATGAACTGTTTTCACAGATGATGGTTTTCTGAAGTGTTTCTGAGACCATACAATGATTTCCACTCCAGACACGTCTGCTTTTAATGGCATGTCTCCTGAGGGCCTGAAGATCACAAGCATCCAATGTCAGTTTTCAGCCTTGTCTCTTGCATACAGAGGTTTCTCCAAATTATTTGAATCTTTTAATGATATTATATACCATAGATGTGATCCCCAAATCCTTTGCAATTTTACATTGAGGAATGTTATTCTTAAATTGTTGCACTGTTTGCCCATGTAGTCTTTCACAGTGGTGAACCCTTCCCCATCTTTCTTTCTGAGAGACTCAGTCTCTCTGGGATGCTCTTTTTATACCCAATTATGTTACTGACCTGTTGCCAATTAACCAAATTAGTGGTTTTTGTTTTGTTTTGCTTTTTAAGCATTACACAACTTTTTCAGTCTTTTGTTACCCCATCCCAACTTTTCTGAAACGTGTTCAAATGTGATCACATATAACATAAGCATATATTTTTCAAAAAACAATAATTCTCAGTTTCAACATTTGATATGTTGTCTTTGTACTATTTTCAATGAAATGTAGGGTTTCCTGGGTGGCACGGTGGTGTAGTGGTTAGCGCTGTCACCTCACAGCAAGAAGGTCCGGGTTCGAACCCCGTGGCCGACAAGGGCCTTTCTGTGCGGAGTTTGCATGTTGTCCGCGTGGGTTTCCTCCGGGTGCTCCGGTTTCCCCCACAGTCCAAAGACATGCAGGTTAGGTTAACTGGTGACTCTAAATTGACTGTAGATGTGAATGGTTGTCTGTGTCTATGTGTCAGCCCTGTGATGACCTGGTGACTTGTCCAGGGTGTACCCCACCTTTCGCCCGTAGTCAGCTGGGATAGGCTCCAGCTTGCCTGCAACCCTGTAGAACAGGATAAAGCAGCTAGAGATAATGAGATGAGATGTAGGGTTTCCATGATTTGTAAATCTTCACATTCTGTTTTTATTTATGTTTTACACAGTGTCCCAACTTTTTTGTAATTGGGGTTGTACAGAGACAGCAGAGGAGCTGTTGGGTAGGCCATGAAAGAAACCATGGATCAGCAAAAATTCATGGAGGCTGGTTGATGAAAGGCAGGAAATCCACAAGAAAATCTTAAGCATATACTCAGAGAGAGTCAAAAATAAGTTAAAAGAGAAGTATAAAGTTAAGGACAAGGAAGTAAAAATAATTTTGAAAGCAGACAAAAATAAATTGATCGAAAACATTGCAATTAAACAGAGGAGGCTGCAAGAAGTCTCTCATCTCATCTCATTATCTCTAGCCACTTTATCCTGTTCTACAGGGTCGCAGGCAAGCTGGAGCCTATCCCAGCTGACTATGGGTGAAAGGCAGGGTACACCCTGGACAAGTCACCAGGTCATCACAGGGCTGACACATAGACACAGACAACCATTCACACTCACGGTCAATTTAGAGTCACCAGTTAACCTAACCTGCATGTCTTTGGACTGTGGGGGAAACCCACGTGGACAACATGCAAACTCCACACAGAAAGGTCCTCGCCGCCCACGGGGCTCGAACCCGGACCTTCTTGCTGTGAGGCGACAGCGCTAACCACTACACCGCCATCCCGCCCACTGTAAGAAGTCAACACATGAAATTATATGGGCTGACAAAGACCTAGGCAAAGTATAGCAGTTATAGACAAAAATTGTAACCTCATTAGTGGCAAAAAGGATGTTCTTTCAAGATGGACAGAATACTTTAAAGAGGTGCTAAATACAGAAGAGCCAGGCAACCCTATTACCGTTGATGATGAACGTGGACTAGATTAAATGATTTGAGGACATTTCAGTCAGCAAACCATCTATAGAAGTAAGAACAGTTATAAAAATGCTACAAAATGGAAAATTGCCAGGAATTGATTCCATCGTGGCAGAGCTACTGAAGGCAGACAGACTTTTCAGCAACGAAAATCCATGAACTACTAAAGGCAATGTGGAGAGATGAAAAAATCCCAGATAGTTGGAAGAAAAGACTTATTATCATGCTGGAAAAGAAAGTGAATCTCAAAGAATGCAAGAATTCAAAAGGCATCACTCTGTGTGGTGGGAAAGCTACTTGGCAGGATTATTATTGATCGGATAAGAGGTAGAGTAGATAATAGGCTGAAGAAGGAACAGGCAGGATACAGGAAAGGCAGGGGCACAACAGAGCAGGTATTCATACTTTGTAATGTCATTGCAAAAGTAAATGAGTGGCAAGCATCATTATATCTGAACTTCATCGACTTTAAAAGGCTTTCGATTCTTTTCACCGTGAAAGCCAGTGGATCATCATGAGAAAGTTTGGAATACTAGACAAAATTGTGAGAATAGGGAAACTATTCTATGAAGATTTTTAGTGTGCTGTAGAAGACCAAGGAGAAGTGGGAGACTGGTTCAGTGTAAAAACTGGAGTGAAAAAAGGATGTCACGTCTGCTTTTCTACATTTTAATCTTTATGGATTGGGTGATGAGGAGGACAGTTGGCAATGGTGAGAATGGCATAAAGTGGAAAGTAGCAGTGAAGCTTGATGACCTAGACTTTGTGGATTATATTTCCATACTCTCCTCAAACAACAACAAATGTAGGACAAAACAATAAGATGAGACAAATAAGCCATACAATTAGGACTTAAGATCACTACTGAGAAAACTAAAGTGATGTGAATAAATGCACAAAATCAAGACAAGATTATGATAAGAGGGCAGGACATTGAAGATATTGAGTAATTTACTTACCTGGGAGCTACATTGTGTCAAGAAGGAGGTGGGCTGAAAGACCTTCAGAACAGACTTTCAAAAGACAGGGGTGCATTTATACGACTAAAGTGGATATGGAACTCTAACAACATCTCAAGAAGAACAAAGCTGAGATTGTATAAGACACTAGTGATACCAGTCCTGTTATATGGTTGCGAGATGTGGAAAATGGACAAGGGAGACAAGAAAATGGTTGATGTGTTTCACTACAAGTACCTATGAAGAATACTGAAAATATTCTGGCAAGATCACATAACCACAGAGGAATTACTAGCAAGGGCAAGTACACTGCCCTGCCAAAAAAAGTTGCGCAGTCTAATATTTGTTTGGATCGCATTTAGCTTTGATTACAGCATACATTCACCATTGTATAAGTTTATGGAAACATTGCCATGTAACAACATTTATTTCAGTCCAGAGTTGTATCAATTTTTCACTAAGATCTTGTGTTGAGGATGGGAGAGTGGAACCACTGTGTAGTATTCTCCAGCACATCCCAAAGATTCTCAGTGGGGTTAAAGTTGAGGCTCTGTGGTGGTCAATTCATGTGTGAAAATGATTCCTGAACTATTCTTTCACAATCTGAGCCCTAATTTTATGCCCATGCCATCAGGGAAGAAAAAAAAAATCCTTTGATGTGATAATCTGGTCATTCTGGACATTCAGGTCATCAGCTGACTTCATTTTATTGCCCTATAACATTGCTGAGCCTCAATCTGACCAACTGAAGCAATCACAGATCATAACACTGCCTCCAGAGATTTGTACAGTGGCCACTATGCATGATGGATGCATCACTTCATGTGCTTCCCTTCTTACCCTGACACACCCATCATTCAGGAATAGGGTAAATCTGGACTTATCAAACCACATGACCTTTTTCCATTGCTCCAGGGTACAATCTTTATACTCCCTAGCAAATTGAAGCCTTTTCTCCTGATTAGTCTCACTAACAAGTGGTTTTCTTATGGCCACACAGCTGTTCAGTATCAATCCTGTGAGTTCACATCACACTGTGAGTGTGGAAATGCTCTTAATTTCACTATTAAACATAGCCGTGGGTTATACTGCCAATCCCCCCCCCCCCTTTTTATATAAACAATTCGACTTCACCAAGCATTTAAGTGATCTCTTATCATGGTGAATCAGGATCCTTTTCCAACCACATTTTTTTTCCACAAAGTTGATGGTTCACCACTATCCTTCCAGGTTTTAATAATGTGTTGGACAGTTCTTAACCCAAGTCCAGTAATTTCAGTATTAGTTTTCTTTGCTTGATGCAGGGCAATAATTTGCCACTTTTGCAATACAGTAACATCTTTTCCATGAGCATGGGATATGTCTTCCAAAATGTTTGTTTCAGAAACAAGAAGCTACTCACTGCATCAGTTAGGATTGAAATAACTGTTGTTAGCTGAAACATATTAATCACTGCAGTAATTATAATTTAATTGGATAATAATCAAAGGCTCTTATGTATTTGCTTATTTAAATCCAAATGGTGTTTTTTTTTTTTTTTTTTTTGGGGGGGGGGGGGAAGCGGGGCTGTGCAGTGTATGAAACCATCGAGTGAGGAGATAAAGTGTCAGTGATGGAAGATGATAATAAGGCGGGAGCAGAACAATGACTGCAACATAGCAATGACCTGGGCCCTAGAAGGCAAAAGGAAAAAAGAGGGAGACCAAAGACAACCTGGAGGAAGAAAGAGGAAGTAGGTTGGAAGTCCTGGAATGAAGTATGAATAGCAGCAGCTGACAGGGAGAGGTGGAAGGACTCTGTGAAAGCCTTATGTGCCACAAAGGACCAAGTAGATATGTAACAGGTAGGCAAGAATCAAAATTGAAATAAGTGTTTACTTTGGGGGGGGGGGAGTCATTCATGTGGTAAAACATCAAATAATATGCTGTTGTATTGTTTTGATTGCAATACAGCTAAAAATTATTTATAAATCATTGTTTTCACTTTTAAATCAATTTCAACATACCATTAAAAAATAACTTTCTCTGATTTGGGGTTGTACAACCAACAGTCTTTTCTATCCACAATTCTCAACAGAATTCCATTTCACAGAGCAAAATAAGTCTGAAAATGGCCTTTCATCCCTCAGTTACTCCCTTTAACTTAAACTATTTTCTTAAAGTGGGCTTTCATATAAGACTGTACTGAAAATGGTTCTGGTTTTATTTGTCCAGTTGTTTTCATCCATCTTGTATACTTTGATTTCAATCTCCCTGAACATACAAGGTCTAAGGTGCTTGTTTTGAGCTGGAATTGTACAGATCTCTTGCCCATACTTGAAGCAAAACTGACTCCATCCAGTGGTCATTTGGAAAAAGCGAGATTAGAATTCAGGTTTAAGACTGGACCAGTAGGGCAGCACGGTGGTGTAGTGATTAGCACTGTCACCTCACAGCAAGAAGGTCCTGGGTTTGAGCCCAGCAACCGACAAGGGCCTTTCTGTGTGGAGTTTTGCATGTTTTCTCCATGTGGAGTCTGCATGGGTTTCCTCCAGGTACTCTGGTTTCCCCCACAGTCCAAAGACATGCAGGTTAGGCTAATTGGTGGCTCTAAATTGACCATGGGTGTGAATGTGAATGGTCATTTGTCTGTATGTATTAGCCCTGCGATGACCTGGCGACTTGTCCAGGGTGTACCCCACCTCTTGCCCATAGTCAGCTGGGATAGGCTCCAGCTTGCCTGCGACCCTGTACAGGATAAGCAGCTACAGATGATGGATGGATGGATGGATGGAAGGATGGATGGATAAAGTACTGAATAAAAAGGACTGTCGATATTGAATTTAGAATAAGTGATGAATGGAATTGTGGAATTGCAAAATAAATTACATAAATACATTAATGAAGATAAAATTTTGCCAATTGTGAGCTGAATAAATCAGATTTTTTTTTTAAACCTGCTGAAATAATGTGCTTCAGCAAGCAATTCAGATTAGGCTCCCCTTTCTGTGTCACAAGGGGATTAGGATCATGCTATCTCCTCAAAGGGTATCTCCACTCATGGCTTGAGAATGGGTAAAAATGATGAAAAGATTTTGCTCTGTGAACAGTCAAAAAAAGAAACAAAAGGCAAAAATGAAAAGGAAAGCTATAGAATGGACATAAAATAATATAAATACAAAATGTGGTTTAAGGCAGCACAATCTCAGGGCTTGTAGTTTTTAGGCTGAAAGAAAGTAAAAAGAAAAAAAAAATCTGATAATGAGCCCCCCCCCCCGAAGCAAACTTAATAAATGAACATAATTTTGGACATTTTAAATTTCATCATGGACATAGGACAGTGTGGCCTTTCACTAAGAATGAGAGTGTGTAATTTGCACCACATATCACAGGCCCTCTTTTTTCTTTAAATCACGTTTGTTAAATCGACTCGTGAATAATTTAAGCTTTGAAATCTGCTCCATATCTCTGACAAGCAGGCCTATTATAATTACAGGCTGCTATTTTATTATGATTACCAATTGAGTAAGGGAGCAAAGGATGAAAAAAGAGAAAGAAAACTACTTGCTGTATAACTGTGAGATGATATGCAGAATTAAAGAAACATTCAGTGAATTTCCAATGCTGGTTTCTCTGATGCCAATCAGTGAGAGTACCAGACAATTTATTCATCTTACAAAGCGAAGAATGTAAGATGCATATCATCTGTGGTAATGAGACTGAAGTACTCAGAACATCAGCACAATCAGAAGGAATATCAAAGCATTTAGTCAGGTTTGTTGGTGGCGATAAAAAGTGACTTCATCATTCCTTTAGGTGATCTGAAATGCTTCTGGTACTTTGAGTGACTCTCCTCTTCCTTTTGTACACTGTGTTTCACATGATGAATCGTGCCACACAGACTGAAATGAGGATGCCATTCATAATATATCATTAGCCATTAAATGGAGACTTGGCATGAACAGAAAATTGTGGTGATTACTACAAATATGATGCTTTTTTGGGGAAAAAAAAATCAGTCAGCTGCACTGAGGGGAAGACACTGAACACTGAAATCATTTCAGGTGCACTGCTGATGTTATAACCCAAGGATGGTATTCTTCATTTTGCAAGCAAGATTTTTGTTCAGTTGATGAGACAAAGTCTCAGAATAAGATAATAGAGAACTATCACATGCTGGTTGAAGCTGAGGCAGCGTGTATGCAGCTGAACTGCCGCTGTTCAATAAGGACTAATTACACCGGAGATTAATCTACACCACTTGCTAATTTAGATCCAAAAACACAGTCATAAACTTTCTTATTTTTTAGGCAAGCTTGAGAAAACAGCATCTTTTTTTCAGCTTTCTATAGGATTCAACCATTGTAATGTTTATTTAAAATATAATCTAATAAGTAAATGCCAGGTGACACAACATTTGTTATTTTGGCTCACCAGGGTATTTAATTTGAAATAAAGCAACTGTGTTGAATTTAAAGTGCACAATTTGTGGAATAAAGCATTCATTGGTGGATGTTTATGTACAAATCTTATGGGAACTTCAGGTATTAAATGAAACACAGTTTACTGAATTAGCCAAAAACATTTCACATTTTGGCCATGAAGATAGTGTAATCAGTAAAATTCAAGTCATTGTTTTGGTGCTTTCCACAGGCTTTTGAGACGTTTGTTAGCTAAGTTCTATTGGCTTTTGAGATGTTTGTTAGCTAAGGTTCTAACTCCCATTCATTCTTAACATAGATGGAACATTTTAATATTATGGGTCATGATTTTTTTTTCTTTATTTTATTATTTTTTGAGAAACTAGCATGCAAATTAATTTGCACTTTATAATTGGCAGTGTTCCAGCTAGCTTTCCAAGAGGGCAGGGTGTCAGTGATTATCGTGGGCAATTTTTCATGCATCTAGGGCAATTTTGTGCGCATCACTACAGGCAAATAATCTATCATACAAAATTAGCCATACTGAGCAACTGTGCAAGGTGGATTACTTTTGTAAAATAAAGTAGGCAAATCTGAAACTTCTCAGTTAACCAGTTTAATACAATGTCACATTTGTGTGTGCCTCGAACTGCCACGCTTGTTCATGCGCATTTTTGCTCTGAGCGAGCAGTGCATGCCACAAGGACATTTTGGAACTGTTTGCCAGCATGCTTTTCAATAAACTCTTTCAGCATTTACATCTATCTATCGCCAATTAATGTGGCAGTCATACTACTACTAGTAATAATAATAATAGCTTTAATTGATCATTAATACAAGTCTAGGATATTAATGTTAGATTAGATCAAGGCTAACACATTAATGTTAACATTAACATTAGTGACTGGATTTTCTATAGATCTATATCTAGAGTCTATATCTATCAGTCATAACTTTTGACTGAATTTGTTTAGTCCTCAAAGTCTAGATCTACTTATGTTCTGGCAAAAGGGGGTAGGAGGTTCTGTGAGCCCCTTACTGATTTTACCAATTCTTTTTTCTTTCATGCATTTGTAGACATTGCTGACTATCAAACATATAGTGGTGCTTGAAAGTTTGTAAACCCTTTAGAATTTTCTATATTTCTGCATAAATATGATGTAAAACAACATCAGATTTTCATACAAGTCCTAAAAGTAGATAAAGAGAACCCAGTTAAACAAATGAGACAAAAAATATTGTGCGTGGTCATTTATTTACTACAGAAAATGATCAATATTACATATGTGAGTGGCAAAAGTATGTGAAACTCTAAGATTATCAGCTAATTTGAAGGTGAAATTAGAGTCAGGTGTTTTCAATCAATGGGATGACAATCAGGTGTGAGTGGGTAGCCTGTTTTATTTCAAGAACAGGGATCTATCAAAGGCTGATCTTCACAACACATGTTTGTGGAAGTGTATCATGGCACGAACAAAAGAGATTTCTGAGGAGAAAAAGTGTTGTTGATGCTCATCAGCCTGGAAAAGGTTAAAAACCATCTCTAAAGTGTTTGGACTCCACCAATCCACAGTCAGACAGATTGTGTACAAATGGAGGAAATTAAAGTTACCCTCCCCAGGAGTGGTCAACCAACAAAGATCACTCTAAGAGCAAGGTGTGTAATAGTTGGCGAGGTCACAAAGGACCCCAGGGTAACTTCTAAGCAACTGAAGGCCTCTCTCATATTGGCTAATATTCATGAGTCCACCATCAGGAGAACACTGAACAACAATGGTGTGCATGGCAGGATTGCAAGGAGAAAGCCACTGCTCTCCAAAAAAAGAACATTGCTGCTCATCTGCAGTTTGCTATAGATCACATGGGCAAGCCAGAAGGCTATTGGAAAAATGCTTTGTGGACGGATGAGACCAAAATAGAACTTTTTGGTTTAAATGAGAAGCGTTATGTTTGGAGAAAGGAAAACACTACATTCCAGCATAAGAACATTATCCTATCTGTGAAACATGGTGGTGGTACTTTTCAGGGTTTGGGCCTGTTTTGCTGCATCTGGGCCAGGACGGGTTGCCATCATTAATGGAACAATGAATTCTGAAATATACCAGCGAATTCTAAAGGAAAATGTCAGGGCATCTGTCCATGAACTGAATCTCAAGAGAAGGTGGGTCATGCAGTGACACAACAACCCTAAGCACACAAGTCGTTCTCCCAAAGAATGGTTAAAGAAGAATAAAGTTAATGTTTTGGAATGGCCAAGTCAAAGTCCTGACCTTAATCCAATCGAAATGTTGTGGAAGGACCTGAAGCGAGCAGTTCATGTGAGGAAACCCACCAACATCCCAGAGTTGAAGCTGTTTTGTATGGAGGAACGGGCTAAAATTCCTCTAAGCCAGTGTACAGGACTGATCAACAGTTACCAGAAACGTTTAGTTACAGTTATTGCTGCACAAGGGGGTCACACCAGATACTGAAAGCAAAGGTTCACATACTTTTGCCACTCACAGATATGTAATATTGGACCATTTTCCTCAATAAATAAATGACCAAGTATAATATTTTTGTCTCATTTGTTTAACTGGGTTCTCTTTATCTACTTTTAGGACTTGTGTGAAAATCTGATGTTTTAGGTCATATTTATGCAGAAATATAGAAAATTCTAAAGGGTTCACAAACTTTCAAGCACCACTGTATCTTGCTTCACTGACTGGTTATTGTAAAAACACAAAATGGTCAACAGAGCATGTCTTTGACCCCATGCTAATGGTGTGCTGTGATTGGTCAACATCCATTACCTTCATTGCAAGTCCGCAACACTTGTGAGAGCACACTTTTTTTTTTTTCTGTGGCGGAAAGTATGTGCCAGGCACTTCGAAAGTTCTGGAAAATTATGAGAAGGGCATACATTATACATTTCAGCGTAAGACTGGTATTTGAAGGCAGGGCCTGTTGTCATCTATGGATCACGGTCATGAGCTGCCTATGTTCACTGACAAAATTCAGAACTATGGTTGAAAAGCAAATTCCAATATTTATATCTGAAGACCAGAGTACAGCAAGTTAATAGCATTTAGAAACATTATGGAACTGAAATTTTGCTCATTTATATGGGCTTATGCATAGAATAGACATGGATAGAATAAACATGTAGGTGTGTGTCACGAATCCCTGAAGTGGGTGGAATACTGAAGCGTGGCAGGCAGGGAATGCTATTCACACAGACTTTTTTATTTTAATATCCCCCTGCTGAGTTATCTAATGGCCCGACGAGATCCATGCCAATTCTTTCGAAGGGGGTCTTGATTCGAGGGAGAGGGCACAAAGGCGTTTTTGGGGTGGCCGTGGGATTTACTAATTACCATTCACGGCATGCTGCACACCACCGATGGACATCCCCGTGAATCCCTGGCCAGTAGAACCGGACCATTATTTGGGCTAGTGTTTTATCTTGTCCTAAATGTCCAGCCATGGGATTAAAATGAGCCGCATGGAATATGAGTTCCTTACACCTCTTTGGGATTAATAACTGGGTTAACTGTTCATCAGTTTGAGTGTCCTGTGTCACTCGATACAGCCTATCCTTAATAATAATAGTGAAGTATGGGAAGGAGGGTGTCACAATTGGCTGGAGAGTTTGACCATCGATTACTTACTTAGTCTCACTTAGTCTCGATTAGTCTCATCTCATGACTGCTCTAAGGGGAAATCCTTGAGGGAATCCCTGAGAGAAAGAGGAGGGGTGAGCTGCTCCTCACTCCTCATATCGTCCTGATGCGGTGCTGACGTAGGCAGCTCTGTGACAGCTTCCCCAGTCAATGCCACACCAGGATTCCCTGTGACGTATTATTGCAGGACCCACCTGAAATAATACATCACGATCTATTAAGCCTCCTAAACCCTGGCCAATCAGTCCCCAGAATCAGCGGGTGGGTGAAACATGGGCTAACCACTGCCTTTACACCATGCTTTTCTCCCCGAAATAGAATGTGGACGGACACTAGTGAATAATCATCAACATCCCCATGCACACACAAAACCTTCATTTGTGCACTCCCCAATGCCTCACCTTGCACCAGGCTTTGGTGGATTGAAGTCTGATTAACTGTTCCAGTGTTACCAGGTCAATGATGCCCTCGATATCACGGCCTTCTGCCTTCAGCTACTGCCAGCAGGTGTCCTGGAGTTGTTGGCCAAACATGAACAGCTGTCCGACTTCCTCCAGCATCACTGTGCGTAAACAATGGTGATGTTGCTCTGGAGAGCGGCCAACATGCTGCAGGATGGCTCATTTCAGGTCAGTGTAGACAAGCCGACGATTGGCGAGGAGCTGTTGCGCGGCGAGCTGTGTTTTCCCAGTCAGCAATGGTAGTAGACGCACTGCACATTACTCAACCGGCCACGGCCGTGCTTTGGCCACTTGCTCGAACAGAGCTTTGAATGCCTCTGGATCATCGTGCGGTCCCATCTTTGTCAGTGTGATGTGGGGTGGGTCTGCTGTGGTGGCAGTCAAGGACCCTGCCGACACAAGCAGGTGCCAGAATGCCTGGTGATCCTCCTGCTGGGGCAGAAGCAAGACTTTGAAGCACTGCTCATGTTTCTTCCGGAGGGCAGTCAGTGCTTGGTGCTGGCTCTGTTGGGTGGCAGCAAGGGCATGGACTAGATCCTTCAGTGGAGAGGACTCCATGGGGTGGTTCCCTTCAGTATCCTGGCTTTTGGCATCACTGTATCAAATCCCTGAAGTGGGTGGAATACTAAAACGCAGCAAGCAGGAAATCCTGTTCACACAGACTTTTATTTTTGTGGTTTTCTTTGCTTTTCAGCTTTACCATTCTCATTCACTAACTCGCGCGTGCGCGCACACACACATACATATGTGTTTGGGTTGGGAGAGATCCCCTCTCTTCGCTTTCTCCCTCGGTTTCTACATTCTGTCATCACTGCAAAACACACAGACACAATGTTAATTGACAACAGGTGTACTGACTTTGCCACTCCCCTTCCCTGACCCTGCCGTCCATTCACAAACCGATGCTCAGCCATGCCCCCACTGCCACAGTGTGTTAAATTGGTTATTTTGTTCAGCAATGCGGTATGTAATGTTACTTATGGGAAACTTAATGGCACTACTATTAATTTTCTACGACTAAGCTCACCACTGTGTTCCTACTTCTTTATAATGTACAAGCCACACTCATAATGTTTTGGCTAACATGTCTGCTCAATTTATTAAGATTTTTCCACTTCAAGAAGGCCTGCTTTAATGGCTTTGGCATTTCATTGGTCTTCATTTCCAGTGAAAACAGAATGGACTCCAGATGGAGAGATTTAGCATAGCTTTTCTCACATAATGATTGTAATGATGAATGATTACATTTTGAATGCAGGTTTGTGGTATGGAGTTTACAGCTCATAAACAGTATAATATTTTCCTGTCTCTCCTTTGGCAGACATTACCAACAACCATAATATTCATTTATTCTTTTTTTATCTACTTTCTGTCGATCAGAGCAATGCTAATTAGTACTGTTAGCTTGGTTCTGTATTGTGTGAAGCCAAAGGAGTTGAGCACATTGAGAAATGCTTTAATTCATAAGCCCTGCCCTGATTTCAGTGGGCAGTGACAAAAATCACTGCTGTTTTACAGTTCATCTCAGTGGCTGAGGCACGGGCGATTGCTCTAAGACAACGAGGGAGGCTCAGCCTCCTCTAAAAATGACGAACATCATGTAGGATGAATTGTGCTAGGCTTATGTTATAGCCGACCTTATAACATTGCTATTTCAGATCCAGAATCATAGAAATATATGTGCTCAACCCAACTACAGTGCGAAATCATTCCATCATAACTTTCCCCAGTTCGCCTAATGTGTGCGTGAGATTTTCCCCCTCGTGACAGTGCGATGCAGCCCAACCTCAGTGGACTTCAATGGCATTTGGGAGCTATGCGCTTTTCAATCTCAAAATGCAAGACGATTATTAGATAAATACTGCGAAAACGCCCGCCCCATGGATTCCCAGCCTCAGTGGACTTCAATGGCATTTGGGAGCTATGCGCTTTTCAATATCAAAATGCCAGACGGTTATTGGACAAATACTGCGAAAACGCCCGCCCCACGGACTCCCAGCCTCACAGTGGGAGGGACATGGCAAAGCTTTCCGCGAGGAGACTGGTGATTGGTGAAAGCGGCCGGATATTTTCTTTGATTGACAGCTCGTTTCAAATATAGACAGGCAGCGGTGAATTTCAGTTCAGTCCCATGCGGATTCGCAAGTGCTGTGGTGTATTGTAAGAGATCAGCTTACATTTCGATTTCATTCATTACATACGGTTTCTACCAGCTTTTTTAGTTTGTATATATTTTCATTGTAAATAAAGTGTAAATAGTGTTGTCAAGTTTGCTATCTTAGTTCCAGAAATTTCGTTTATTTGAGTGACTGAACTTGAACTTGAGGGGGCTAGTCAGCTAGCAAGAAAGCTGCGCATGGATGCCAAGCATTGCTGATTTAATTTTGGCGAAGCCATTTGCCAGTCTTCCTTTTGAGGAAAAAATTAAAATTAAAGAGCAGGGTAGACCAACGCCTCAAATTGACTTGGTGAAAAAGGTAGGGAATAATACTCGTTCCTTTCAGCTCTCCTGGTACGAGAAAGTGAATTGGCTAACAGCAAATGACCCACATCAACAACAGTAAATAGGCTACTTTAGTAATATGTCATGGATGGACCAAAAATATAGAATCTATTTAAAATGTTTATGCTGAGTATATTATATTGGAATATATATTTTTCTGGATATGAATTAAACACAGCTACAATTTGGAAAACATTTTTAAACAAAAACACAGCCGAGAACATTTCACACTACAGACCTGGATTAAAAGTGAAGGGTTATCAAAATTGTCAATAAAACATTTCTCAGTCAAAATAAGTAAAATATAGGGAAAGTGTCATTGAATGAAATGTGTGGCACCCAGCTCTATGTTTGGCTCCCCAAGGTCAGTGCTTGTGCCTATTCCAGAACACTCTGCTGTTACTGCTGAGGTTCCTGACAAAGAGCTGCTTTCAATAATGATCAAGTTTTAAACAACATGCCACAATTTTAAAATGTAAAATGTTAAAATATACCCCCCAACACCACCATCATGTATATTGGACAGTAGTCTAATGGGCCAAAAGAACCTCTGTTATTTCACAGTTTGTGACCCTGCCAACAATCAGCCAGATCAGAGGTAAGAGTATGGGCAAAATTGATGTGTTTTTTCTTTTAAAATCTGGAAATATCGTAACCGACCAGCCTCCCATTTGAAAGACTGCCAGCCACCACTGGGCTGAGGTTACTATGTTGGTTAGAATGCAGGGGTGGATGTGATTCAGCTAGAAATGTTGAAGACACTGGATGAAGTTGGAGTTGTGTGGTTAATGTGTCTCTTCAGTGTTGCATGGAGATTGGAGATAGTGCCCTTGGACTGGAAAACTAGGACTGTTGTGCCTATTTATTTTTTTAGCTCGTTAGTGAGTTAGTTATTAATTATTTTAGCTTTTTTTAAGGGAGGCTTTGTTTGGGAATTCTTTGGAAAAATCACTCTCAATATGGATTCTATTGTGAAGTGTTGTCTCCCAAAAAATATGAAGAAAAATCTCAGACCAATCTCTTTCTTTAATACTAATTTAGTGAAATTCTCTCAAGATCATAGACAGTGCTGTAGCAACTTATGGCTGTGGCAGGAAGAACACAGATTCCCTAGAACTGGAGGGAATAAAGTACTCTTTTATTTTAGGTTATTTAATTTTAGTTTAGTTTAGTATATTTAAGTAACAAACTTCCATGCAATCATTTTGATAACACTGGTATTTTTTATGTTTTTCTCTACAAGTTTTAATCTATTGCTTAAATCTATTGCCACCATGCTGTGTTAGGTCTCAGGCTTCTAAGTGGTTAAGATGGTAAGGGTAGTATCTCACTGGACTGCGACAGCCTGCGACTAGTAGGAGACACAACAGTTGCAATAAAATGTGTGAATTAGTGACAATTTTCATTTGGAATCACACTGAATTGATATTCACATATTTTATCGCAATTGTTGTGTCTCCAACTAGTCGCAGGCTGTTGCAGCCCAGTGAGATACATTTGCACTTCCTGTCTCACGGAAACTGACTTGAAAAGGGTTCGTGATGGCTTTGCGACACCAGCGATGCATTTGCGGCTATTTTGAGAGAAATTTTGTCGCACGAATTTTTTGAACATGTTCAAAATTTAAGCGACAAAGGAGCGACACTTTGCGACTCATGCGAGGAAATTGAGAAGCCCTGCGAATGTTTCAAGACACTTTAGAAACTCTCTTGCGAATGACATTCGCAATTTGTCGCAAGCTGTCGCAGCCCAGTGAGATACTGGCTTAACTTGGTCTTATAGTCCAATCAAATTTTAATCATTTAATTTTCATCCATTCCTTTCATATTTTTGTGTTTTGTTTTTGTTAGTGTTTGTGTCTTAAGTGTTTTGTAGTTTAGGAATAAATGTTGTATGTGTAATAAAGATATGTGACTCAGTCTTTGTCTCATCATGATTGCGGTCCCTGGATTGCTTGCTTTTTGTTACATAAGCTCTTAATCAATCAATCAATCAATCAATCAATCAATCTAACTCCTAAGTTACAATGGAACTCTTTTTGACTGCACAGTAAGAGGACTTGTGCTATGGTCTTATTACAGACACCTATTTATGACTAATTTTGGTGGATGAAATAGTTCCTATTTAGGTTATGTAATAATTCTGTTACTATTTAATTTTCCCTTTAATTTGAGCTAAATTTTCCCTTACACCTCTAGCCATTCATGTGACCTCATAGTCAACTTCTCTGACTCACCATGTGACCTCAAAGGGTTCTTGCCACATTGCACATCATGTGGAGTTTTGCCCTCAGGTCAAGAAGGTATCATACTTGCCAACTTTTCAAAATTCTCATGGGGGAGAAAAGTGCGTGAACGACATTTTCAATTGGACAAGGGTATGATACATGGTTGAAACGATAAAAACAGTGGATCCCAATTAATTGCAAACCATTTGAAATTTATACAATTAAAGAGCTTTTGAATTGTTGATATTGTTCTATCAATTACTATCGGTTATGGGATTCATGTATCAGGCATGAGATAGCTCAGAGTGAAAAATCTGAAATAATACTCGTCTTGAATTTTAGTTTAGTTTTAGTTTATTAGTTTGTTTGACAGGGACCATGCATAGAGTAGCTTCTATACCAGGGTTAGCTAATTAGCTAATTTTCACCTGCAGTCCCTGGGCAGGAAAAAAGAAATAAACTAGACATTACAAACAGGATTAAAAACAACAAGTAGAAACTAAGTAAAACACAAAGATAAAAAAAAACAGATCAATGATTACAAGCTTGATTGTCCTTCAGCCATGCCTTCAGGGACTTTTTAAAACTTTTACAACTTGTAGAGTCTCTGATATGATGTGGGATTGAGTTCCATTTTCTGGTTGCTTGATAAGAAAATGCTGATTGTCCAAAACTGGTTTTCTTAAATGTTGTGTAGCAGTTGCCTCTCCTTGCAGCCCTGGATACCCTAACATTATCTCTGCAATATGACACATTGCTTAAGTGGTGGTGGTGCAAGATCATGTGTCAGTTTGTACATCAAGCACATGTCAGAGAACCAAATAAAACTGTCAAATGTTAACAGGTTATGTTTTTTTATTATGGTACAGTGGTGATAATGTTTTGTTTTTTTATCAAACACTTTCACGGCCTGTTTATATAGGGAGTACAAGGGTTTCAGAGTGGTTACCCCTGCCTGAGACCAGCTTGTAGCACAGTAGGACAAATGGCAGAAAATCATTGAATGCATAAACAGTTTAGCAGCATGTAAGGGTAGCTGATGTCTAAAAGTAATCAAACTCGCTCTAACATTTCCGGATATCTTCTTAATATGTTTTTTGAAGTTTAGATTGGAATCAATGATTATGCCCAAGTATTTGAAGCTGTCAACAACTTTAATTACCTCTCCTTTGACCAAGATGTCAGATTGTTGCTGTGCATTTCTCTTATTGGAGAAATACATAGCAACCGTTTTGCTTACATTAAGAGTTAGGCAGTTACTAGTTAACCAGTCTGACACTTTATTTAGTACTGTGGTAAGTTTTAATGCAGCCAGTTCTCTCTTTTTGGCATGTGTATTGAGGTATTTCACCTGACGTCACAGGGTCATGTGACGCCCCGGTGTCCGCCATTTTGGACGGCAAGCTAGCTAATTTCAACAACAGTAGCTGGTATGTTACTGTAGCAATGTTTACGTTCAGTCATTTGGATGACTGTTAAAACCTTTCAGTCTCAAGTTTTTCCTTTACTGGATTTACTAGTTTACTGAGCCAGCCAGCCCCGGAGCGCTAGCTAGCCAGCCAGCCCCGGAGCGCTAGCTAGCCAGCCAGCCCCGGAGCGCTAGCTAGCCAGCCAGCCCCGGAGCGCTAGCTAGCTAGCGCCAGCCAGCCAGCCCCAGAGCGCGCTCAGT
Source organism: Neoarius graeffei (assembly GCF_027579695.1). Taxonomy (NCBI): domain Eukaryota; kingdom Metazoa; phylum Chordata; class Actinopteri; order Siluriformes; family Ariidae; genus Neoarius; species Neoarius graeffei. Next base: position 55,065,579 of record NC_083576.1, read on the forward strand.
AAACTAGTAAATACAGTAAAGGAAAAACTTATAACGGGCCGTGTCTCAACAGACTAAGAAGTTATTTCAATGACATTTAATAACATTTTGTTTATCCTGAGGACCGAAAGTAAATGAAAACGTGAACAAATCTTAGCTGTCAGTGAACAATCCTGGTGGAAGCAGGTAAACGTCGTTCTCCAAGCCTGCTAACCTCCATTTTTGCAAATACCTCTCCCTCTGCTCGCCCTGTAAATGCCCTACGTCGCTGGATAGTGAAGGTGTTTTCTGCATCTCGCTCCTTTTTCTTTTATGTTTTTCGTTTGTCGCCTTCCTCGCATTCAAACTGATTCGAGCCGTGACGTCCAAAATGGCAGCGTCACATGACTTGGTCATGTGAGTGAAATACCTCAATAGATCACTGTGTCATCTGTGTACATTTGAATATGGACGTCTGAGCAAATCAAAGGTAGGTCATTAATATATAAACTAAATAAAATTGGTCCTAAAATTGATCCCTGTGGGACACCAATAGAACTATTGGCAAAGGAAGAGCACACGTCATTAATTCTGGTGCACTGCTTCCTTGAGACTAAATAAGACTCCATCCATGCTAGAGCTTTAGCGGAAAAATTAAACTTGGATACTTTTGATAACAGAGCATTATGATTTACAGTATCAAAAGCTTTCCTAAAATCAAGGAAAACAGCACCAACAACACCCCCATTATCAAGGCTGGTTTTAATTTGCTCAATAAAGTAGCAGTTTGCTGTCTCAGTTGAGTGGTTCTTTCTAAAACCGAACTGCATAGGGTGCAATGGAAAATGGCCCTGATTTAGATGGTCCATCAACTGATTGCACACTGTCCTTTCACTTACTTTAGAGATAACTGGGAGTATGCTGATGGGTCTGTAGTTGGTAACATCAGTTACATCACCAGCCTTGTAGACAGGAGTTATTGCTGCCGTCTTCCACGCAATGGGAAAAAAACTATGTTTAAAAGACAGATTAACCAAGTGTGTAATCGGAGTTGAAAGGATATTTTTATACTTCCTCACAAATGCACAGTCACAACCAAAAACATCTTTAGCATTTGAGTTCTTAAGATGGCCTATGGTTTTAATTATAGAGGATTCTGTGACTTCAGATATGTTAAAAAGTGGGAGATTATAATTTGGAGGTGTAATACACTTCTCTCTGGGCCCAAAGACTTCTGCTAAGTTTTGCACATAATCAATAAAATAGGTATTAAGCTCAGAACAGATTTTGACTTTATCTTGTGTTAAAGTGCCCTGTACTTGTAATTCAAACCCCTTATCTCTGTTACTTTTATGATTGTTTTTAAGGACTGTATTAATATTTTTCCAAGTTTGCCTGCTATTTCCTCTGGATTCCTTAATGCTGATAAAGAAGTTTGCTTTAGACTTTCTCAATTCTTTTACCACTTTGTTATGCAATTGTTGAAAGGTTCTCCTATCGTGGGCTAATCCAGACCTAGCTGCAGTTTTTAATGCATAGTCCCTCTGCCTCATTAAAGACCATACTTGTTCGCTGAGCCAGGGCAAGTTTGGTTTCTTCCTGGAATAAGTGATATTTTTACTGAACTCACTTTTAACTTTGTTAATCATGGTCATTAAGCTCTCAGAAGCATCATCAACATTATCTGTGGCAAGTAGCTCACTCCAAGAAAGTTGTTTAAATTGGTTCTCAAATTCATTGATAAGCCGCTTTGGTATGATGTTAAAAACCTTTTTACTTTCCTGTTGATACTTAAACCTTTCCTTAGTTAGTTTGCTAGAGATCAGTGTCAGATTATGATCTGATAGCCCAGTCAGAAAATTAAAAGTTTTAGTTATTCTCTCTGTCTTGTTGCTGAATATTAGATCAATCTGTGTTTGAGATGAGGGGGTGATTCTAGTGGGGCCTTGGACTAATTGTGTTAAATCAAATTGATTTGTAATATCCTTAAGTTTTTTTCTTTTTGATTTCTCTGCCCAGTTTATGTTAAAATCACCAAGCACAATTAGTTCTTTGTTTCTGTCAAAATCTTCAAAATACTTCTCAAGTATTCATAAAACTTACAATTAGATGAAGGTGGTCTGTATATACAAATAACAGTAAAGGACATATTGGCAGACAAAATCATTCGTATTGCCATACATTCTATATCTACACAGTCCAGGTCAATTTCTTTGCAGTTAATGTGGTTTTTGACATACATCAGTAGCCCGCCTCCTCTACCAAGCTTTCTATCTTTTCTGAAAACGTTGTAACCAGGTACAATATACGCCGTGTCAGGTGATGAGTCCATCAACCATGATTCTGATAAACAAAGAAAGTCTAAATTTGAGTCCATAAGCAGTTTTTCGAGTTGCTCCGTTTTGGAAGCGACACTTCGGATGTTTAAATGCCCCCCGAGTAAACCCTTAGGCTTTGCGCGTGGATCCCATAGAACTTTCGCATGGTTGGTTGTTTGGAGGAGCAGAAAGTTGCGTTGTTTGTAATTGGGAATCTTGCTACACGTAGCCGGGAGCACTCCAGTCACATTTGTCAGTGTGACAGGTTTTGAGGAAGGTGCATTACCTCGCTGGGGCAACTCGAAGTCAGCCGGATCAACAGTACCCTGTTTGATGGTCGCCGTAGCGCGCCGTGGATCACCATTACAGCTGGAGTTGGGCCCAGGGTTTTGGTGGATGTCGCCAGCCAGCAAGAGGATAAGATAGCTGACTGAACTCCTTAGCTGTTTGGATGGCCTGTTTCTCTCCATGGATCGAAATTGCTTTGTAGGGGCAATCGCTTTTCCGTCGTTCAATATTGTGGAGTAGGAGATGAGCAGACTCCGCTTATCACAGGTAAAAACATTGCTTCCTTTATGTTGCGGTAGGTTTGCTGTTGCCCAACAACAACGTACCGATAAAACCAAGAGGGTAACGATGTAGCTTGTGACTATGAAAGCCTGAATCAAGTCCGTAATCATTGCCCTTTGTGTTACATTGGTTTTAAAACAAAAACCGAGCTTATTGTTTGACTGGGGAACAGCAGAGACGGCACCTGAAGCACCTGCCTCGCTACCTGTGCGTACCACCATGTTGTCCCTCCCATTAATATAGTAACAATGAAAGGGAAGTCTTAAATCAGATTTTTAGCTGAAAAATCACATGCCTGAATATTGTATACATACAGAGACCCACAGAAAATAACACAAGTGATGCTTTAGAAGAATGTTTATCATTTCTTAAAATAGTCACAGTGAATGAAAGTATTATTGGATTGCATCAAATGTGTTTTCCTTCTGTAAGCTCATGTAAAGATACAGAGAACTATAATGTATATAAATTAAATAAAATTTTAATACCCCTCCTTGAACTGCCACCTTATTGTGGTGGAGGGGTTTGTGTGCTTGAATGATCCTAGGAGCTATGTTGTCAGGGGCATTATGCCCCTGTCAGGGTTTCCCAAGGCAGACAGGTCCTAGGTGACAGGCCAGACTAAGAGCAGTTCACCAAAACCCCTATGAAGAAAAATCCGAGGACCGTGACGTCGCCCGGGATGACGCAGCCGGGGCCCCACCCTGGAGCCAGGCCCGGGGTTGGGGCTCGTATGTGAGCGCTTGGTGGCCAGGCCTTTGCCCATGGGGCCCGGCCGGGCTCAGCCCGAAGAGGTGACGTGGGCCCGACCTCCTGTGGGTTCACCACCCACAGAGGTAGCAGTAGGGGACTGGTGCAAGGTGGATTGGGTGGCAGTCGAAGGCAGGGGCCTCGACGACCTGATCCCCGGACACAGCGGCTGGCTGTTGGGACATGGAATGTCACTTCGCTGGGGGGGAAAGAGCCTGAGCTTGTGCGGGAGGTTGAGAGGTACTGGCTAGAGATAGTCGGGCTCACCTCCACGCACAGCTTGGGCTCTGGAACCCAGCTCCTCGAGAGGGGCTGGACTCTCCACTTCTCTGGAGTCACCCGTGGTGAGCGGCGGCGGGCTGGTGTGGGCTTGCTTATAGCTCCCCAGCTCAGCCGCCATGTGCTGGAGTTTACCCCAGTGAATGAGAGGGTCGCCTCTCTGCGCCTTCGGATTGGGGAGAGGGCTCTTGCTGTTTGTGCCTATGGCCCAAATAGCAGTATAGAGTATCCAGCCTTCTTGGAGTCCCTGGGAGAGGTACTGAGGAGTGCTCAGACTGGGGACTCCATTGTGTTACTGGGGGACTTCAATGCTCATGTGGGAGATGACAGTGACACCTGGAGGGGCGTGGTTGGGAGGAACGGCCTCCCCGATCTGAACCCGAGTGGTGTTTTGTTATTGGACTTCTGTGCTAGTCACGGTTTGTCCATAACGAACACCATGTTCGAGCATAGGGGTGTCCATAAGTGCACGTGGCACCAGGACACCTTAGGTCGGAGGTCAATGATAGACTTTGTAGTCGTTTCATCTGATCTCCGGCCCTATGTCTTGGACACTCGGGTGAAGAGAGGGGCTGAGCTGTCAACTGATCACCACCTGGTGGTGAGTTGGATCCGCTGGCGGAGGAGGAAGCTGGACAGACCTGGCAGGCCCAAACGTATGGTGAGGGTCTGCTGGGAACGTCTGGCCGAGCACTCTGTTGGGGAGGTCTTTAACTCCCACCTCCGGGAGAGCTTTTCCCAGCTTCCGAGGGAGGCGGGGGACATTGAGTCTGAGTGGACCATGTTCTCTACCTCCATTGTGGACGCAGCTGTTCGGAGCTGTGGCCGCAAGGTCTCCTGTGCCTGTCGTGGCGGCAATCCCCGAACCCGGTGGTGGACACCAGAAGTAAGGGATGCCGTCAAGCTGAAGAAGGAGTCCTATCGGGCCATGTTAACCTCCAGGACTCCCGAGGCAGCTGACGGGTATCGGCAGACCAGGCGTGCTGCAGCTCAGGCAGTTGTGGAGGCAAAAACTCGGAACTGGGAGGAGTTCGGGGAGGCCATGGAGAAGGACTATTGGTCGGCCTCAAAGAAATTCTGGCAAACCGTCCGGCGCCTCAGGAGGGGGAAGCAGTACTCTGCCAACACTGTTTACAGTGCGGGTGGGGAGCTGTTGACCTCGACTGGGGACATTGTTGGGCGGTGGAAGGAATACTTTGAGGATCTCCTCAATCCCACCATCATGTCTTCCACTGAGGAGACTGAGGCTGATGACTCAGAGGTGGACTCGTCCATTACTCAAGCCGAAGTCACTGAGGTGGTTTGCAAGCTCCTCGGTGGCAAGGCACCGGGGGTGGATGAGATCCGCCCTGAGTATCTCAAGTCTCTGGATGTTGTGGGGCTGTCTTGGTTGACACGCCTCTGCAACATCGCGTGGCGGTCAGGGACAGTGCCTCTGGGGTGGTGGTCCCTCTTTTTAAGAAAGGGGACCGGAGAGTGTGCCCCAATTATAGGGGAATCACACTTCTCAGCCTCCCAGGGAAGGTTTACTCCAGGGTACTGGAGAGGAGAATTCGACCAATAGTCGAACCTCGGATCCAGGAGGAACAATGCAGTTTTCGTCCTGGTCGCGGAACACTGGACCAGCTCTATACCCTTCATAGGGTGCTCGAGGGTTCATGGGAGTTTGCCCAACCAGTCCACATGTGCTTTGTGGATCTGGAGAAGGCATTCGACCGTGTCCCCCATAGTGTTCTGTGGGGGGTGCTTCGGGAGTATGGGGTTCGGGGCTCTTTGCTAAGGGCTGTCCGGTCCCTGTACGAACGGAGCAGGAGTCTGGTTCGCATTGCCGGCAGTAAGTCAGACCTGTTCCCAGTGCATGTTGGACTCCGGCAGGGCTGCCCTTTGCCACCAGTTCTGTTCATAATTTTTATGGACAGAATTTCTAGGCGCAGCCAGGGGCCAGAAGGAATCCTGTTTGGGAACCACAGGATTTCATCTCTGCTTTTTGCGGATGATGTTGTCCTGTTGGCTTCTTCAAACCAGGACCTTCAGCATGCACTGGGGTGGTTTGCAGTCGAGTGTGAAGCGGCTGGGATGAGAATCAGCACCTCCAAGTCCGAGGCCATGGTTCTCGACCGGAAAAGGGTGGCTTGCCCTCTCCAGGTTGGTGGAGAAGTTCTGCCTCAAGTGGAGGAGTTTAAGTATCTCGGGATCTTGTTCACGAGTGAGGGAAGGATGGAGCGTGAGATCGACAGGTGGATCGGTGCAGCCTCCGCAGTGATGCGGTCGCTTTACCGGTCCGTTGTGGTGAAGAAGGAGCTGAGCCAAAAGGCGAAGCTCTCAATTTACCGGTCGATCTACGTTCCGACTCTCACCTATGGTCATGAGCTTTGGGTAATGACCGAAAGGACAAGATCGCAGATACAAGCGGCCGAAATGAGTTTCCTTCGCAGGGTGGCTGGGCGCTCCCTTAGAGATAGGGTGAGAAGCACAGTCACTCGGGAGGAGCTCGGAGTAGAGCCGCTGCTGCTCCACATCGAGAGGAATCAGCTGAGGTGGCTCGGGCATCTTTTTCGGATGCCTCCTGGACGCCTCCCTGGGGAGGTGTTCCAGGCATGTCCCCCCGGGAGGAGGCCCCGGGGAAGACCCAGGACACGCTGGAGGGACTATGTCTCTCGGCTGGCCTGGGAACGCCTCGGTGTTCTTCCCGAGGAGCTGGCCGAGGTGTCTGGGGAAAGGGAAGTTTGGGCTTCCCTGCTTAGACTGCTGCCTCCGCAACCCGGTCCCGGATAAAGCGGAAGACGACGAGATGAGACGAGAAAATTTTAATAAGATTTAACCAAAATAACTCAATTAAATAAATACTGCACTGTCTTAGTACTACTAAAATGCATCTCTCTTACTAAACACTTTCCAACAGAATTGTTAAAAAGCACTAGAAATCCTATCAAAATCCTATCAGAATGCATCAAAGGAATTTGCTCATTTGCAAACTTTGACTGAAAGTTTTCAAACAAAATTTAAAAATAACACTATCAATACTACCTTACTATCAAAATATACTCCACAAAGAAATTCACTCGAATGCAAAATTTTAGTACTACCAAAATACGCTCACTAATAATCTTTCACTTAAAACCTCAAAACCCTGTCAAAATCAATCACTTTCCAGATAATTCACTTGTAAACTTTCATTTAAAACTTTCAAACACAAATTCAAAATAGCACGAAGACACTACCACACTACTCAAATACACTCATCAAACAAATTCTCTGTCATGCAAAATTTTACTAAACACTTTAGAAGTTGTACAGTTTGTTTCTGAAATGGTAGGGAAGACCAGTTTAATTTCACACTCAAATGTCCATTATATTCTGATTTAAGGTATCTTTAAAATGTGTAACTGGCTGGTCGAACATTTGCTTATCCATGGAAATTCATTCTCCCATGCAACCTGGTATTTGCATTCATATTTTTGCCGTTTGGTATTTGGTTTAGTGGCCATGATGAATGACTGCTTGTAAAAAATGTCAGACAGCCTGGGTGAATCCTACATTATGGAAGTGACTGTCGTTCTGTTCGTTGATTGGTTAAAAATCAGTTGACGTCAGCAGTGTTTCTCATATGATTCTGATTGGACATAATCAGGAGTATTTTTAACTTGGTGGTAGGGATTTCCCAAAACCGGGAGATTATCCAGTTTTTAACAAATATGATTGGGAGGCGGGAGACGGAGGCTAAAATCGGGAGCCTCTTGCTGAAATTGGGAGGGTTGGCAAGTATGAGGTATTGAATTTAATTTTTACTGGTAGGACCCTCCTCTCAGTTTTCCCTAATAACATCTAAGATGTCATGAATCTTGTGCCCGTACAGCAATTCAAATGGGGCAAAACCCAGCAGAGGCTTGTGAGACCACTAGAACTGCAAATAATAAGGGTTTGAAGCACTTATCCCAGTTTCGTGTGTCATCATGCATAAAGGGGATCCCGACTTGGAAGATAACATGGAAGAGTGCCTCTGCAAAACGGTGTGCAGAAATGTTCCACAGAGACATGGCTGTCAGGTATTGCATTGCATAATTCACTAGGACTAACACAAAGCAATGCCATTGTGTACTCTGGTCTAATGGTCCAATGAGATCCATACCAATTCTTTCAAAGGGAATCTCAATTAAAGGTGAAGAGCACAATAGCACTTTTGGGGTGGCCAGCAGATTCACCAGCTGATATCAGTGACCTGCAGTACACCAGCTGTAAATATCATCGCAAATGCCCAACCAATGGGCCATGAGAAGATTCAGTGTTTTATCCTGTTCTAAATACACGGCCATGGGATTATGATAAGCCATATGGAACAGAAGTTCTCAACACCTCTTTCGGACCAACAACTGTGTTCACCTATTGTTTAGTTTGAGTGTCCTGCATCACTTGATATAACCTTTCTTTAATCTCTGAAAAGTACAGGTGGGACATCACAACACTAGGTTGGAGGATTTCACCAGCAATTACTCTCAGTGCAGTCAGAACCACTATCGTCTGGTACAATCACAATTTATTAGGACATATAGGAGTGGGCAAATTAACAGTTATCTTTGGTGGAATGGCTTAGTTAGGGGGGCATCTTCTAGCAGGCTTGTAGTACACTAAGAAATGAAATGTTGATTTTACTTAACTATGGTATGTCAACCGTTTGCACAAAACTGTTGTTTAAAAAGGAAAAGCCACACTATTAATGTGAACAACGCATATTAAGTAGATATAACTTAATTATCTTACTTCAAAGCTACATGATATTGCTATCTTTCATAACCACAACATCATTATGTTGGATTTACTGACACCACATTCAGTTACCTTAATATGATTGGGTTCAATTAACTTAACACAAATGAACATCATGTGGTAGGTTTGTGTTAATGCAACACCTTAATTGTACTGGCTAAATCAATAAGTTAAATAAATACAATTTAAGTTGCTTAATTTCACTTGAGCTTTTATTATACTCTGGAAACATTAGGAAACAGTGGAACTATTACAAATGTGTATAACTGCGTATATTATAAGTATACACACACATTCACAAAAACGTTGTAGATAACTTAAACATTTGGTTAACTACAAACTGGTCAACCTGGAAATTATACTTATGAAAATGTCAAATGCTGTACTCTGTGATATAGCCAGCGCTGCTGAGGTAAAAATGAAAAGTAACTTCTCAAGCAAGCCATCAATTGCTGAACATGGCAAATGTGAAAACACCTAACTTCAAAAGAACAGTTGCAAATTTTTGAATAATTGTTCCTCGCAAGTTGGTGTCTCAGTTTCAATCAAATTATGACAATCCAAGTCTGAAGCAGTTTCTCCAAGACTACCTGGTTGGTCTTCAGACGCATGCTGGTCATCATTTACATTACCACCTTTCACTACTTCAACTTTACAATGTGGATGCCTCCTACTCTTGTGTGATTTGTAAGTAGAATATATATTAGTCTGAAATGTACAGTTCTGGAACACACAAGTTACCGCTTCATAACGCTTCAGATGGTTGTTGATGTGAGAAAAGTACTCTATACTAGATGGTTTTTCACTTCCAGGGCACAAAAGACATGTTAAAACTCTTACTTCTGCACTTGTAGTACATAATACATCAACATGACATCGACTCAGATGAGTTTTAAGAGCATTCCATGTTTTGAATGAGCATGGACATTCATAGTATGTGCATGGATATGAGTGTCTCTGACCATAATGGCCATGCTTCAATCAGAGTGTCTAGTAAGAGTTACTGCAGGCCATCTTACTTGCAACTCCACCTTCATGAAATCCAACTCCATTACTCGTCTAAAAATGTCCCACAGGTCAAAGTGTCAAACAACACAATTACAGTTCAACAAAAAAATGTCTTGAAACTTAACAGTTGTGTCCAAGCATCAGTCTCAGTCCAAGCGCTCAGTTTTTCCCTTCGAGAAACTCCAGAACTCCAGTTCTTACCCACAGTCTTGATGGCAATTTACTCATGAAGTTTGTTTTTGAGGACTCACACCTTAGTGGAGAGCTTGTTCCCATCTAATCCCATCACCACTTTTTGAAGAAACTCAAAAGTGTAATGCAGGTCCTTCGGATAGCTTAGGTTTAAACAATAGATCAAGCCAAACAAAGTTGCACAGCCATTTGCCACATCACGCATGTCTTGCAGCACTGTACATCCTTCCACAATGATGCCAACATCTTCGGGTGGATCGGTTCCATCTGTCCCCTCTCATTGCACAATGTAGATGGCCAAAACCACTTTCTCCATTTCTCCCTCTGCACCATCAACATCCTCAAAATGGCAGAAAGAAGCAGTATTAATCAAAAAATGTGTATTATTAATGTACATTTTCATCAATATTTTCCAGTGTCTTTAAAAAATAGACTGGTAACTGTGTTTTTCATGTCAAGAAATCTGAAAGAAAAAAGAAAAAAAGGCCAAGATGAACACTGAATCTACATTATCCTATTAGGAAGTACTTGTTTGGGCCACAGAGCTCTGTTGTACCATGGTTTGCAGAAACAGCTTCAAATAATTAAGGAATATACATGGGTTTCATGCTTGGGTTTTTTTTCCCCTCAGGAGTGATTTTTATAATTAGCCTGCAGTGTCTTTTCTAAATTCTTTACTTATATTCATATACAGTATATATATTTTCAGACAGAATTAATAAACATGGAGGAGAGACAAAAATGTTTGTTAAAAATAAAAAAAATACTGCCTAGTATTTTTTTTTTTTGGTTAACAAATGTGTCAATTAAATGTCTCTGCTATCTTTGGAAATTGTGATGCTCAATTGTCATCATTACACATTATATCTACAAGACAATTTGAGTGCAAGCTATCCAGACAGGTTTCTGAAATATTAACATGAAGAGTGTTAAAAAGTTGCATTTTCTATATAAATTAGCTATGGTTGATCAACAATGTCACAACTCACCATGTACTTCTTAACCAGGTTGTCAGGATCTTCATTTAAGTAGACGCATAATGCTTTCAGCATGCATTCCCTTCTTACTTCAATGCTTGGATTCTGTGGGAGACCGAAAAACAGATTTTTTTAACCAACCCTTTTTAAAATAACTAATGATTTTAGATTTGTAATTTTTAATATTAAAAGTTACATAAACAGAAGATATGGAATAATGAAATTGAATTAGAAATTGTGTTAATGATGCTCATGAGTTCATTCTTTAATACTATATTTGATTATGATATGGCTCTAAAGCATATATGAATTCTATTCAAAGTGAAAGACCTAATAAGAGGGAAAGAGGTTGAACAGCAACATCATACAGCTTATGTTAAGAGTTAAACTCCAAGTCAGGGTCAAAGTGAAAAAAACACCTGGTCCATGGCCACCATGATCAGGCTGATTCTGCATTGTGTGGCCCCTCCTTTCTTTTTGAAAACCTTCATCAGTTGACTGGAGTAATGATCCAGTTGGGCCATAAAGGTTGACAGCAGGGGGACTGTGGTAATCCTGGTGAACTCTGCATTTATCTGCAACAGATTGAGACAGAATCTCACATGAAACTAAAAATGATTTTACATCACTTTCCACTGGTCACAAGACACCAACACTGACATACTTGAGTCCACCTTTTTTCAAAATGATGAACTTATTGGTTAATAAATGTACATCTCATTATCTCTAGCCGCTTTATCCTATTCTACAGGGTCGCAGGCAAACTGGAGCCTATCCCAGCTGACTACGGGCGAAAGGCGGGGTACACCCTGAACAAGTCGCCAGGTCATCACAGGGCTGACACATAGACACAGACAACCATTCACACTCACACCTACGGTCAATTTTAGAGTCACCAGTTAACCTAACCTGCATGTCTTTGGACTGTGGGGGAAACCGGAGCACCCGGAGGAAACCCACGCGGACACGGGGAGAACATGCAAACTCCGCACAGAAAGGCCCTCGCCGGCCACGGGGCTCAAACCCGGACCTTCTTGCTGTGAGGCGACAGCGCTAACCACTACACCACCGTGCCGCCCCCAATAAACGTACAACCATAAAAAATTTAAAAAAACATGAAAATTACCTGATTCTCAGAAAACAGAGCTGGCCATCTGTTTTTGAACTCTGCTATGAAGGGCATATCTTCAATTACTTCTCATCGCCTATGGGTGAAGGTTTTCTCCATTTTACTGTTGATTAGCTGATGGTTGTTCTTCTTCACCTCTAACAGAAGTGCTTCCCTTTCCTTCTCAAGGCTTTCTTTGGTTTCGCCTGCTGAGTAATCAGGACAAAAGTTGACTTCTGCTTTCCTTGGCTTCTTTACCTGGTTTGGACTTTGACCCATGGCACCTCGCTTTTCTTTGACAGCATTGATGCTCAACTCTGGGCACCCAATGTTTCTCAGTCTTGTTCGGTAGTTTGCCATTTTATACTTTAAACTAATTTTCCATCCATAGAAGCCAGTAAATGATCCCTGCTCCTTTAAACAAGGATACTTTGTTATCAGGGCCTGGGCAACATCATCAAACTCTGAACTTAAAGGATAAACTTTGTGTGTGACAATTTCTGATGCCAAACCATCAAGTATATCTGACTTAGGGTGTTTTCACACTTGGTCCCTTTCAGCCATCTAACCGAACTCAGATCGATGACTCAGCATGTTTTGCGCATATGTGAACACTCCAACCGTACCCAGACCCCTTTAAAGCGAACCGAACTGAGACCACCTCAGGAGGTGGTCTCAGTACGGTTCGCTAAAAATCAACGGTACGGTTCGCCTAATCTGCGCGTTGTGAACAAAAAGCGCACCGGGTTCACTTCGCCTTTTTCACTGTAGTTTAACCTTCTTCGTTTGCCGTAGTTGGTCACCTGACTGTAGCAGGGAAACTCAACTTCCTTTTGCAACTTACCACAGCCGCTTTACAGTTCTCTGAACTTACTGACTGATGAGTCGGCCACAATAATATAACTATATATATATATATATATATATATATATATATATATATATATATATTTATTTATTTATTTATTTTCCTTAATCCGCACTATTTTGATCAAAGAATACAGCAGGGCAAGCATGGCAGCAGACATTTTGATTCAAGAGAAAATTACCCAGAATTCTGTGCACTGGGGGTCTGAGGGCTCTAGAGGACCTGGTGTGAACAGAAAGAGGACTGAGGCCCCATCAAAGCTTAACTGGACCAGAAAGAGAACCCAGTCCTCTTTGTAATAAATTCACAGTGTGAACACAAAAAGAACTGAGTTCTTTTTCTGTTGGTCCACTTTTTGGTCCACTTAAAGAGGACTGAGTCTGGTTCCTTTAAAGGGGACCAGGTGTGAAAACACCCTTAAGCTTGGGACTTGTACTCAAAAGAGTACCACTATTCAGGAAGGCTTGGTTGGCCCTTTCCAACTGAATCTGTACCTCATAATTAAACTGAGGTATCTGGAAATTTTGGGGCCATGGCTGTGACCTAAGGGAAAAACCTGAAGATGTAGATTCAGAGGAGGAAAGTATGTCTGTGTCTGATGCTGTGGACAAAGAACTGTCATCCAACCACTGTGAAACAGGTTGATATGTGGTTGTGTCTGACTCAGCTGTTAAGTAAATGACTAACTGCGCTCTTGTCTTTGATTTCAGAGATTTGTCAAGTTCACAAACTCATTGTCAAATTCAATGTCTCTGTACTGCAGTCTAAAACTTCCGGGCAAGGTGAACCATCTTTTAATTTCTTCTTTGAGAGCCTCTACTGAATCCGGCATTCCATTGGGCAGAGCTAGTTTTGATGCATTGTCTACTCCAAGTACAACTCTCAGTGATGCAGCCATTGTGTGTTCATTCTGAAAAACAAACAAAATACTTGTCATGGCCTAGGGGAAACCACGACAATAAAGGTAGGCGAGAAGAACCAAATACGTTCATAAGAACTATTTACGGTATTTTAACAGAATTGCAAGTTCAAAACAAGTTAAGTGGGGAATGGTCAATTATATTGCGAAGTGAGATGTGCTGCATGCGCGCTGGATGATCAAAAAACAAAATGAGGTCTCTTGTAGTTGCAGGAGCCGCTCCTTAAAACACCAGGGCACACCTGCACGCCGGTGTTGCACCTCAGTCATAATTAGGAGACTTCACCCCCAAGCGCACTGAACCTAATATGAGGGAAGATTGACAAAAAACATGAAGGCAGCCCAGGAGGGCCGTCACACCTCCCCCCATAAGAGAAACCCTCTAGGTTTCACATTTGATACAAAGCAGAAAGTCAATAGAGCCAAGAAGTAGCTGTCCTTTCATTTAAACCATTATTTAAATAAAACACCCATTCCAAAATGGTATTTTCACACCAAAAGTGAATTACCAATTTTAACACCCAACCGTCACTAGTGACTGTACAGCCAAATAAGCAACAGACAATATTGAAAATTCAACATTTGTATCAAAAATTATACGAAGCATTCACCTGCCATTACCCCTTGCGAATATTCGCAAGGAATACGAAATTACCCGCTGTATTTAAAATGCCCTTCCACATTCCGGGCCCTGGAAAGGACGACACAAAAACAAGCAGGTGACAGGGAAACATACCAAAACTGATGGAATTAAGAGGGAGTGCACGATAGCGTGTCCATTACCACATTCTCCCTACCTCTAATGTGTTTTATATCTAGGTTGTACGGCTGGAGAAAGATGCTCCAGTGCACAAGTCTCTGATTGGAGTTTTGGAGGGAGTGGAGGAAAGTCAGCAGGTTGTGATCACAATATACAATGATGGGAACTTGACTACCCCCAACATACACCTCGAAATTTTGCAACGCCCAAATCAAAGCAAGTGCTTCTTTCTCGATTGTCGAATTATTTAATTGGTATGCGTTGAATTTTCAAGAGAAGTAACAAACGGGCTGTTCAACATCCTGATTATTATCCTGTAACAGGACGGCTCCAGCCCCCACATTACGACCTGTAGCTTAAATGGTCTGCTCGTTTGTGGCGCAGCAAAGAGCGGGGCAGACGTAAGGACGTTTTTAGTTTCCTCGAACGCGGTTTGACACGCAGACGTCCAGAGAAGAGGCTTGTTCTGCTTGAGCAAATCAGTAAGTGGCACGACCACTGACGAGAAATTACGACAGAATCCCCTGTAATATCCAATCATGCCTAAGAACCGTAACAGTTCTTTTTTTATTGATGGGTGGAGGGTATTCGTCAATCGCAATGACCTTTGCGCGAACCGGACGTACCAAACCTTGTCCAACAATTTTCCCTAAATAGGTCACCATCACCCTGGCGAAGACACATTTCGCCAAGTTGATGGTGAGGTTTGCTTCGGCAAAATGGGTGAAGAGCTGTCGAATACTATCGAGATGGCTCACCCACGTATTGCTATAAAGAACCACATCATCCAGGTACACCGCACATCCTTCCAGATGTGCGATAACCTGGTTCATAAGACGTTGAAAAGTAGCAGCTGCGTTACACAGTCCTAAGTTTGACTTTATAAGCATACAGGCCACTTGGTGTAATAAAGGCGGAGACTTCACTCGCACAGTTGGTCAGTGGGATTTGCCAGTACCCTTTTAATAGGTCATATTTACTGATGAATTTGGCTGAACCAACCTGATCCATGCAATCATCGACTCGCGGCATTGGGAAGGAATCGGCTTTAGTGACTTTGTTGAGCTTCCTATAGTCAGTGCAAAATCAATAAGAGCCATTAGATTTATTCACCAACAGGCATGGCGATGCCCAACTAGAAAAGGACGGTTCCGCCAAACCATGCCTCAGCAAATATTGAACTGCTCCAGAATTTTCTGTCTTTTCCCCAAAACTCGGTAAAACCGCTGACGCACGGGAGGAGCATCACCTACATCGATGCCATGACTAATGACCGAAGTCTGGGTAAGTGTATCGGAGAACAGTGTAGGAAAATCTTTTATTAGTGCACTCAATTCAAAGATCTGCTCTGGGTTTAGATGCCTTAAGAGTAGGGGAAGGTTAGCTAATGACTCAGAATTTAAGTCTCCCTAACAAAACCGCGTCATCAGGTTCATTGACGTCCACCTCCTCCAGCATTGCCACCGCCGGGGAAGGTTGACCAAACACACCGGGGGAGGCACCTGCCATGTCCCACGCTGCCACCGCTGGAAGAGAGACAGGTGACTTGCCACCGCTAGAAGAACACTCACTCCCCCTACCCGTTGCTACCACCAACAAGCCAGGGAGGGAGTTTGTTACAGACATAACCACAGGTTTGCTTTTGCCCAATTCATGCTTGCACACAAAATAAGGCTTAAGCAAATTTACATGGGAAAGCTGTGATTTATTTTTCCGATCTGGCGTAGCAATCACATAATTGTCATTGCTCTCCTTACTGACAACTTCGTAAGGACTGGCAAATTTAGCCTGAAAAGGTGAATGCAAAAGGACCATTAGTACTTGATTTCTCGAATTGAAATCGCGACGCACTGTTTTTTGATCATATGCTCACTTCATTTTAGCTTGTGCACCCTGCAGTATAACGCATGCCATCCTACCGGCTTCGTATAAGCGCCGCCTAAACCCATGGACGTAATCAGCCAGTAATTGCGGAGGTTGCCCTACCGGAGCATCATCAATCAAAGCAGAGAGTTGGCCGTGCACATCGTGACCAGATACTAAAGCATTGGGACTAAATCCCGTACTCTCCTGTGTGACCTCCCTGGCTGCCAACATCAGCCAGGGAAGGCCGTCTTCCCAGTCCCACCCCAGCGCAACGCAATATGCCCTTAACATTGATTTAAGCATCTGATGAAAGCGTTCCAGGATACCCTGGCTTTGCGGGTGGTACGTAGATGCTTTATTATGTTTGATCTTTAAAAGGTGCAAAATCTGGGTGAACATCTTATCTCATTATCTCTAGCCGCTTTATCCTGTTCTACAGGGTTGCAGGCAAGCTGGAGCCTATCCCAGCTGACTACGGGCGAAAGGCGGGGTACACCCTGGACAAGTCGCCAGGTCATCACAGGGCCGACACATAGACACAGACAACCATTCACACTCACATTCACATCTACGGTCAAATTAGAGTCACCAGTTAACCTAACCTGCATGTCTTTGGACTGTGGGGGAAACCGGAGCACCCGGAGGAAACCCACACGGACATGGGGAGAACATGCAAACTCCACACAGAAAGGCCCTCGCCAGCCACAGGGCTCGAACCCGGACCTTCTTGCTGTGAGGCGACAGCGCTAACCACTACACCACCGTGCCGCCCCTGGGTGAACATATTGGAGGTAAAGTTCGTTCCGCAATCGGACTGTATTATTTTTGGCAGGCCGAATATTGAAATGAACTGAGACAGCGCTCTGACTATAGCCTTGGCCGTTATCGAGCGAAGCGGGTATGCAGCAGGGTAACGGGTGGTTTGACAGATCACTGTCAGCAGATAGCTGCTCCCGGCTTTCGAACGTGGTAGGGGACCCGCACAATCACCAAATGCTCAAAGGGTCTAGGCGTGACTATAATCGGGCGGAGAGGAACAGGCTTCGGTGTTTGGTTGGGTTTTCCTGTTAACTGACAAACATGACAGGTACGGACGTGATTAGCCACCCCCCTTTTAATTCGAGGCCAGTAACAATGATGGACGATCCGATCGTACATTTTCTTAACGCCCATATGGCCAGCATCATCGTGGGCCGTTTTCATTATTACCTGACGCAAGGACGATGGCACCACGATCTGCCATGCATGTTTACTGATGGAATCGTTATGCAACAGGCGTTTATGCATCAGGACACCGTCTTTAACCACATAACCTTGCGTCGGGTTATTGTCCAAGTAAGCCTTGTCAAAAAGAGGTTTGAGAGAAGAATCACAGCTTTGGGCCTCTGCCCACTGCTTGAACGGGATGGGATATGGCAACCACGGTAACGAGTCAAAGAAATTACCATCCCAGTTGCTTGGGTTACCCACGTTACGTTTGGCAGCTCGTGTCACCACACCTGACGGGCAGGCTTGGTTAGATTCGGCACTCCCAGGAAGCAACTGCTCTAACTGTATGCATTTGTCAGCCCTTATGACGGAAAATACCCCCATCAACCCAAATTTTCACCCCAGCTAACCCACTGCCCAAAATTACAGACACACCGGGGACGGGAAACGCTGGTCGGACGCCCAGCACGACCTCTCCAGTAACCAAAGCTGACGTGAGGTGCACCTTGTGTAAAGGTACCACGAGCACATCAAGATTGATACCACACACGGAAACTTTTTGGCCAGTACCAGTCAACACAGAGAACGGCAAAACAGACTGCAAAATAAACGATTCCACTGACCCCGTGTCCCGCAATATTTTAATCGGCACCCTTTCTCAGTCAGAACTCAGCGCTGCGGTCCCGTCGAAGATAAAGGGAGAAAAGCTCGATTGAATGCTGAGCCGGTTCTCACTGCTTTGCGAGTCAGGGAAAGGGGAAGCTAAAATAGAGAGTTTAGCAGCCGAGATGTTTTTTCCTTAGGATCCAACCTAATCGGTGTACGAATCTCAGATTTGCTCGCCGGCGTTTCAGGTCTATTAATGCGGAAAAGCAAAGCCCCGCGCAGCCCACGGTCAGCTCTGGGGAGTAACAAGCCGATGAATTTAGCTTTGCGCACTAAAGCATAATCGTCGGCTGCTAGACTAGCTGCATCCGGAAGGGTTGCAGGATCGCGTTCATTAATATAAATTGCGATCTGGTCGAGCAGACCGTTTTTAAATTGCTCAGTTAGAACCAAATTAGTAAGATCTCTCTGCGAGCCTACCTGCAGTGGCGGAGCACCAGCGAGTAAACTGTATGGATAAATCCTGGGCAAATTCATTATAAGTTTGGTCTGAGCATTTGCGCATGTTACGAAATTTCTGGCGATAAGCCTCAGGCACTAACTCATAAGCTTTCATCACCGCCGATTTCACTGACGCATATAACTTGCTTTCGGGTGCACTGAGGGCAGAAAAAGCCTCCTGTGCCCTGCCAGTCAGTACACACTGCAGCAAAAGTGTGCGCGCCTGCTCAGGCCAATCCTGAGCCTCGGCCACGCGCTCAAATATTTTAAAGAAAGTTTCGACCTTTGACTTGTCAAATTTAGGCAGAAGACGTACTGTACACATCTTAACTACCCGGAACGACGGCAGCAGAACCAATAGAAAGCGTTCTGCCTTCTTCCATGGGCGTAGCGGACGCGAGGGACATGTCCCCCGCACTTCCCGTATTTGTGCCCTCTGTCCCTCGCACTTTTTACAGCCATTACAACCACTCAATTCATTTTTAACATGTGGAAACGCGTTTTTCCGAGCCGCCTCTAAACGCATCATGAGCAGGCGGAGCTGAGGCGGCAAACAAACACCGCTGTCGTGTTTGATCAGAGACGCTTTAGAAAATATTGTATGAGTATCTTTGGTGTGATTCAGATCTGGGCAGCGCTTCTGTATGTTCAGCAAATCAGCTAAGAGGCTAAAGACTTTAGACAGGTTTTTTTTCCAAACAAACCATGTAAGTTGAGTAATGCTGTTGAATGTAGATGTTTAGCTAAAAGATGACAAATAGATGTCAAATTAGTTAGTTAAGCTAGATAGCTAACTTAGAGGCAGTAACTAGTTACATTTACTCCGTTACATTTACAGTACTTGAGTAACTTTTTGGATAAATTGTACTCTTAAGAGTTGTTTTGTTGCAAAATACGTTTTACTTGAGTAATATTATTCTAAAGTAACAATACTCTTACTTGAGTAACGTTACTATTTTGGCTACTCTAAGATTACTCACTTCTGGGTAGAAAATAAGAATATAAATGTATTTGTGTTCCTTTGACTATTTTTGTAAAGATTTAATTTATTTTTGTGGTAGTTAAAGTTTAAAGTACATGAATTTGCTGATTATTATTACTGTATTCCTAATTCTATTTCAAAATGTTGCTTTCCACATGTTTTTTAATCTTTATTGCCACAATAGAAAGAGCAGGGTGAAAGAGGAGACAGTGGACCAGAGGCCAACAGGGATGATTATTCAGGGTCACAGGTGAGAAGAGAATATAACTAGCTATGTCACTACTATTCTTAATTCTATTTATAAATTTTACTTTATAAATTTTGACTTTAGATTTTGATAGTATATCATTTTAAAGACCTAAAGTCGGTTCCCTGGTGCTGTGCTATTTGTGGTTATGTGGTTCTTTAGCTGCTAAGGAGAGGTGCAACTGAATGCACGAGGATGATAAATCACTCAATAGACCTCTGAACAATTTGTCCCCCTCACTTCTAAAATGATGGCTACACCCCTGCCTTCTTCGATCAATTGTAAGCGCTTACGCTGAATTTCTAATTTTTCACGTTCAAAGTCTTGTCGTGAGCGTTCAGTCTCGAGCTCAAACCTACATCTTTCTATTTCAGTTTGCTGGTCAAACTTGCTCTTGTCTATTTGGAGCAGTAGCAAGTTCCGTTGCTGCTCATACGTCAAACCAACTGAAGGAAGAGCAGTCACAGTTTCTGATTTTTTCTCTTCTAGTTCTACGGAGAGCACATCTTTATCAATAAGGGCCTTTTTAATGACGAGCTGCATAAACACCTTCGAACGTTTATCGGCGCTAGATAAAATAATTTCGTAGTGCTCAGCAAGTAAACACAATTGATCCTTAGTAAACGAATTAAATAACTCCTCCATGGGAGTTTTTACAAAATCATCAATGACCGTCATAGTGACCAAATACACCCACAATTTGTTTACGAACTAAAAACTAGAGAGCACATCTCCATCTAACTCAAAAAAAGGTTATTTTAACTAAGTAGACCCTAGGTCTCTTCGAACAGTTACTGGTGGGGGGTTGTTAAGCACCTGAAACCAGCAGCTACGAGGAACCCCCAAACTGAAGTAACCCGCAGCCATGGATGTGCTCCCGAGCCAGTGCTACTACCCACTTTCTCCATTCAAAACAAACTACGGTAAAACAACAAATAGCGCGTCCGAAGACACACTACTATGCCTAACGGAGACGGCCTCTAATGGAGAAGTCGCAACAAGTTCACAAAAATGCCTCACTCGCCCCCCACCAAAAGAGGAGGACCACCGCTTACGCTTGCAAAACAAAAAGACAGTCGCACAAGCCAATATCAAAATCCTCACGTGCTAAAGAAAAACAGCTGGTGGTGCTGCGCACAAACAAAAGGTTGGAACGCGCCACGAAAAATCATTGTTAGACGAGCCCCCAGATTGTCATGGCCTAGGGCAGGGGTGTCAAACCTGATCCATAAAGGGCCGTGTGGCTGCAGGTTTTCATTCCAGCCATGCAGCAGCACCCTGATTTGGCTTATTCAATCAACTGACACACCCACCCTTTAATCAAGGGTGGGTGTGGCTGCAAGTATTTGACTGTGTGAAGACAGTTCAGTTGATTGAATGAGCCAAGTCAGGTGTGCTGCTGCATGGCTGGAATGAAAACCTGCAGCCACAAGGCCCTTTATGGATTAGGTTTGACACCCCTGGCCTAGGGGAAACCACGACAATAAAGGGAGGTGAGGAGAACCAAATACATTCGTAAGAACTATTTATTTTAACAGAATTGCAAGTTCAAAACAAGTTAAGTGGGGAATGGTCAATTATATTGCAAAGTGAGATATGCTGCATGCACGTTGGATGATCAAAAAACAAAATGAGGTCTCTTGTAGTTGCAGGAGCCACTCCTTAAAACACCAGGGCACACCTGCGCGCTGGTGTTGCACCTCAGTCATAATTAGGAAACTCCGCCCCCAAGCGCACTGAACCTAATATGAGGGAAGATTGACAAAAAACATGAAGGCAGCCCAGGAGGGGTGTCACATACTTCATAACTTTATTACATAAATTTCATCAGCCTGTGCATAATGAATTTCAGCATTGCAACACTTTAAGAGTAACTGAGTTTTAATAACTGATTTTGCCACATTTCATTTAAAGAAATTACCTGTCACATGTACAAATCTTTTTAAAGTCACCATTTGTAAGGATCCAACTCTGTAGTCGGCTAGAGGATACAGGTCAGAAAGCTCCTTCAACTCAACCACTGAAAACTGTCTTGTTGGATGCAACACAAAAGCTCGATAGTGGTCTCTGTACCGTGAGGTCAGTTTTTTAATGATGAGACTCAAATCATTTTTTATGATGCACAGCTGAATTATTTCTGAAAACTCTGGCAGACCACCACATGATCCATGCACAAGTATCATGCCTTTTTTTGTACTTGATGCCATTAATAGTAACACTTTGAGCAAGGCTGACAGTAGTGATTTCAGGGTATTTCTGGGTAATTGTGTTCACAACATCATCATTGAGGACATCAATGGGGACCTTTGAGATCTGAACAACATGTTTCAAGTTCAAGTTTATTTATTTGTACAGCGCTTTTAACAATAAACATTGTCGCAAAGCAGCTTTACAGAATTTGAACGACTTAAAACATGAGCTAATTTTATCCCTAATCTATCTATCCCCAATGAGCAAGCCTGTGGCGACGGTGGCAAGGAAAAACTCCCTCAGACGACATGAGGAAGAAACCTCGAGAGGAACCAGACTCAAAAGGGAACCCATCCTCATTTGGGCAACAACAGACAGCCTGACTATAATATTAACAGTTTTAACAGGTATAACCCTCAACTGTCCTCATGGGGCCGTCCTTCACAGGAGTGGGGCGATAAAACTCCGACCAGACACAGGGCACCAGGATGGATCAAGCAGGTCCGAGGGGCAGAAGAGGCCAGCATCTCAATCCCAGGATCAACATGTAACTCAGAGGGACAGATGGGGGGGGAGAGAAAGAAAACACGTTGTTAGGTATGCCCTAAAAATGACAAGTATTAAATCTGTGTGATAGGCTCACAGAGACGAGAGTCTTTACATCAGGCATGACGCACAATGGCATGTTAATATGGTAAAAAATATATCATGACCTGCTCTGGCTGGATGCTTGATTGGGTGATGGGAGCACACTCCTCAGCAATGATGAGATGCAGATGGAACAACATCCAAGGAGAAGTTTTCATTGTCAGGACAGAGCATACGATGAGCAATCATTAACTGATGTTTTGTTGCCAATGACAAAGTTACATTCCTAAAGTTATTTATATGCCTAACAACCTGCTTAAAAAAAAAAAGCTATGTTTGGCTTCGAATCGCAAGGTCCATAATGACACAAGGGGACCAAAACATTTTATCATTTCTGGATAGTGTTCCAGAAAATGATGTTTGGGCAACAACCTTTGATCAGGAAACAGTTCCTGATAACATTTTCGATGCTCTGATATTTTGCACTCCAAGTATGCAATTGATTCTAATGTATGAACAGGTGCAACGACCAATTCTGCAATATCCTTTAAATCCAAAATCACCAACCAAGCAGGTTCTTCATTGGGAACAAGTTTTCCTACAATTAAAGGGAGTAACCGAAGAAGACACCAATTTTTGTGGGCGTTGCCACCTACTGTGTGATTCTTTTGTAAAGTTTTGGGCAACAAATGAGGTCAGTTAGTTTTATCTCCCTCTTTGTAAGGAAAAGAATGGATGAGATTATTGAGGTGTTCAAGAGTGAACAACTTTTTAGATACAAGCACCTCAATGCACCTTGCTAGCTCAACAGGAACTATGCCCTCAAACAGGTCGTGGACAATATCTGGGGGATAACCTGTTGTCACATGAAAGTGAGAAAGGCTGCTAGTTAAAATGCAAGACTTTCTTACCCCAAAGCAGCTTATTCTCTTTTCTTGACCTGTTTTGATGTGAAGCTGGTGAACTTCCTTGGTTCTTCGCTCAAAAACTCCTGTTTTTACTTCTTGCGTCTGAATGTCAGAAAGCTGAGCTGTACAAAATCGACAGAAATATTTTCCTGAAAAACTCTACAAATCCAGCCAGCCCATGAGCTCCTAGATTGTCAGCTACAACACACTGTATTGTGCCCTTGATAAAAACTCCAAGATGTGGAATATATAGGCCTTGCTGTTCCAGAATCACTACATCATGCAACAGAGGTTCAAATATCTTTTCATAGCCAAAGGTTGCACAGTAGTGCCAAGGAGATTGAGGAAAGAGTTGAGTTGCAACCAGGAGGCAAGTTACCTAAAATCCAGTACACTGCACAAAGTTTGTGTTTTTTGTGTGACGTTCCCAATGGATTGCAGACCTCAAAGTTGTCGATATAAAAACATAGGGAAAGCCTTAAATCCTCACCAAAAAAATGATTGTTTTTGTGATACTCACCATCCTGAAAGCACACATACTGGTTTACATTTGCAGATGAGGTTGTATGATTATCAACAAGCTTATCAACTATATCTTTACAGGCAAGTAACTGAATGTTTCAGTACAGGGAATGTACTGAAATGTTTTGTTGGACCTTGCCTCCAGTACATACTCGACAGGTTCCACAACCTTAAATTTTTCCTTGTAGTACTGTTTGTGTTTGAAGGCAGACGACAGTGGACCTCCCTTAGCTATAGCGTTTACAAAAGGATTATTAGTAGTAATAGCAAAACTGAGTTCATTGATTATGGAATGGTCAACCTGGAGGTTATGTTTACTGAAAATGTCAATTGGTGTACTCTGATATAGGCAGCGCTGTGAAGGTAAAAATAAAATGTAACTCCTCAAGCAGGCCATCAACTGCTGAACGTGGCAGATGTGAAAACACCTCTAACTTCAAAAGAACAGTTGCCAATTGTTGAATAATTGTTTCTCACAAGTTCTCATTTGGTGTGTCAGTTTCAATCAAATTATGACAATCCACGTCTGAAGCAGTTTCTCCAGGATCACCTGGATGGTCTTCAGATGCATGCTGGTCATCATTTACATTACCACTTTTCACTACTTCAACTTTAAAGTCTTTAACTGTACAATGTGGATGCCTCCTACTCTTGTGTGATTTGTAAGTAGAATATATATTAGTCTGAAGTGTACAGTTCTGGAACACACAAGTTACGGTTTCATAATGCTTCAGATGGTTGTTGATGTGAGAAAAGTACTCTGTACTAGATGGTATTTCACTTCCAGGGCACAAAAGACATGTTAAAACTCCGACTTCTGCACTTGTAGTACAAAATACATCAACATGACATCGACTCAGATGAGTTTTAAGAGCATTCCATGTTTTGAATGAGCATGGACATTCGTAGTATGTGCATGGATATGAGTGTCTCTGACCCTAATGGCCATGCCTCAATTTGTAGTGTTTTAGTAAAAGGTACCTCGTAGATAGCGCCTCAGAGCACTGTTTGCACCTCCACATTCAGAGCCTAAAAAGAAGAGAGACAGTGATGAGTAATCTCTTCAGCTGTCAAAATTACAACCCTGATTCCAAAAAGGTTGGGACAAAGTACAAATTGTAAATAAAAACGGAATGCAATAATTTACAAATCTCAAAAACTGATATTGTATTCACAATAGAACATAGACATGTCAAATGTTGAAAGTGAGACATTTTTAAATTTCATGCCAAACTTTGGCTCATTTGAAATTTCATGACAGCAACACATCTCAAAAAAGTTGGGACAGGGGCAATAAGAGAATAAGAGGCTGGAAAAATTAAAGGTACAAAAAAGGAACAGCTGGAGGACCAAATTGCAACTCATTAGGTCAACTGGCAATAGGTCATTAACATGACTGGGTATGAAAAGATCATCTTGGAGTGGCAGCAGCTCTCAGAAGTAAAGCTGGGAAGAGGTTCACCAATCCCCCTAATTCTGCGCCGACAAATAGTGGAGCAATATCAGAAAGGAATTCGACAGTGTAAAATTGCAAAGAGTTTGAACATATCATCTACAGTGCATAATATCATCAAAAGATTCAGAGAATCTGGAAGAATCTCTGTGCGTAAGAGTCAAGGCCGGAAAACCATACTGGGTGCCCGTGATCTTCAGGCCCTTAGATGGCACTGCATCACATACAGGCATGCTTCTGTATTGGAAATCACAAAATGAGCTCAGGAATATTTCCAGAGAACATTATCTGTGAACACACTCCACCATACCATCCGCCATTGCCAGCTAAAACTCTATAGTTCAAAAAAGAAGCCATATCTAAACATGATCCAGAAGTGCAGACGTCTTCTCTGGGCCAAGGCTCATTTAAAATGGACTGTGGCAAAGTGGAAAACTGTTCTGTGGTCAGACGAAACAAAATTTGAAGTTCTTTATGGAAATCAGGGACGCCGTGTCATTCGGACTAAAGAGGAGAAGGACAACCCGAGTTATCAGCGCTCAGTTCAGAAGCCTGCATCTCTGATGGTATGGGGTTGCATTAGTGCGTGTGGCATGGGCAGCTTACACATCTGGAAAGACACCATCAATGCTGAAAGGTATATCCAGGTCCTAGAGCAACATATGCTCCCATCCAGACGACGGCTCTTTCAGGGAAGACCTTGCATTTTCCAACATGACAATGCCAAACCACATACCGCATCAATTACAGCATCATGGCTGCGTAGAAGGAGGGTCCTGAACTGGCCAACCTGCAGTCCAGATCTTTCACCCATAGAAAACATTTGGCGCATCATAAAACGGAAGATATGACAAAAAAGACCTAAGACAGTTGAGCAACTAGAATCCTACATTAGACAAGAATGGGTTAACATTCTGTGGCAGTTCGTGTAAATGGGTGGAGCACAGAAGGACGGCAGGACAGAACTGAGTTCACAAAAACTCTTTATTCAGCTTTTCAGCTGGTAAACACACACGCAGACACACGCACACACATCAGCTGTCTGGTTGTGGAGAGAACCCCTCTGCTCTCTCTCTCCTTAAGAAGGGCGCGGTCACTGGGAAGATACACAAACACATCAGTTAACAACAGGTGTCGTGATTCTGCCACTTAACTTCCCCGACTCCGCCCTCCTGTCACAGACCGATGCTAGACCATGCCCCCGCTGCCACATACCCCCACCGCCCGACTCAGGCCGGGCAGCCATCCGGCCCACAGCTGACTCCCCCCCCTTGACGGGAGAGGAAGTCCGCCACGACCATCTGCGCCCCCGGCCTGTGGATCACCTTGAAGTTAAAGGGTTGGAGTGCCAGATACCAACGGGTGATCCGCGCATTGGCATCCTTCATGCGGTGGAGCCACTGGAGGGGCGCGTGGTCCGAACAGAGGGTGAAAGGGCGTCCCAGCAGGTAGTACCGGAGGGCGAGGACCACCCACTTGATCGCCAGGCACTCCTTCTCGATGGTACTGTAGCGCCCCTCACGCACCGACAGCTTGCGGCTAATGTACAAGACAGGGCGATCCTCCCCCTCCACCTGCTGGGACAAAACGGCCCCCAGCCCTCTGTCCGACACATCCGTCTGCAACATAAAAGGGAGAGAAAAGTCAGGGGAGTGTAAAAGTGGCCCCCCACACAGTGCAGCCTTAACCTTAGAAAAAGCCCGCTGGCATTGCTCCATCCACTGGACCGGATCTGGTGCCCCCTTTTTAGTCAGATCAGTCAGCGGGCTGGTGACGTCCGAATAATTAGGTATAAACCTACGATAATAGCCAGCCAGCCCCAGGAACTGTCTCACCCCCTTTTTGGTCTTGGGCCTCGGGCAGGCCGCAATCGCTGCAGTCTTGTTAATTTGGGGACGCACCTGCCCGTTGCCCAAGTGGAAGCCCAGATACCGTACTTCCACCCGCCCAATCGCACACTTCTTCGGGTTGGCCGTGAGACCCGCCCGCCTCAGCGACCTAAGGACGGCCCTCAGGTGTTGTAGGTGCCGCGGCCAGTCATTACTATAAATAATATCATCTAAGTACGCGGCCGCATAGGTGGCATGGGGGCGGAGGACCCTGTCCATCAGCCGCTGAAACGTAGCAGGCGCCCCAAACAGCCCAAAAGGAAGTGTGACGAATTGGTGTAAGCCGAACGGTGTGGAAAAGGCCGTTTTTTCCCGGGATAATGGAGTCAAGGGGATCTGCCAATAACCCTTTGTTAAATCCAGTGTCGAGTAAAAACGAGCCGTGCCTAGCCGATCGAGCAACTCATCAATACGAGGCATTGGGTACGCATCAAATTTAGACACCGCGTTGACTTTTCTATAGTCCACACAGAACCGGACCGACCCGTCGGCCTTGGGTACCAAGACCACCGGGCTGCTCCAGTCACTGTGGGACTCCTCAACGATGCCCATTTCAAGCATGGCCTCAAGTTCTTCCCGAACCACCTTTTTCTTGTGTTCGGGTAATCTGTAAGGGCGGCTATGCACTACCACCCCTGGGGGCGTCTCAATGTGGTGCTCTATGAGGTTAGTGCGGCCGGGCAGGGGTGAGAACACGTCCGAAAACTCGGTCTGCAACTGGGCAACCTCCACGAGTTGGGTCGGGGAGAGGTGGTCTCCACAGGGGACCGGAGAGGGACGTGATGCTAATGTTCCTTTTTGAACCTCCGGCCCCAGCTCCGCCTTCTCCGGAACCACCGACACCAACGCCACAGGGACCTCCTCGTTCCAGAGTTTGAGTGGGTTGAGGTGGTAAATCTGTAGCGCCCCACCCCTGTCCGTTCGCTTCACCTCATAGTCGACGTCCCCGACTCGCCGTGTGACCTCAAAGGGCCCTTGCCACTTGGCGACTAATTTAGAGCTCGATGTGGGCAACAGTAGGAGTACTTTCTCTCCTGGTGCAAACTCTCTAAGGCGCGTACCCTTGTCGTACAGGCGGGTTTGCCGTTCTTGGGCCTGCCGCAAATTCTCCTGGGTTAGTTGTGTGAGTGTGTGGAGTTTTGCACGCAGGTCAATAATGTATTGAATTTCATTTTTGCTTGGTGAAGGTCCCTCCTCCCAATTTTCTCGCAGCACGTCTAAAATGCCGCGTGGCTTACGCCCATATAATAATTCAAACGGGGAGAACCCTGTGGAGGCTTGGGGGACCTCTCGCACTGCAAAGAGCAAGGGTTCGAGCCATTTATCCCAGTTACGCGCGTCCTCACTTACAAATTACTTAATTATGTTTTTCAGGGTGCGATTAAACCATTCCACTAAGCCGTCCGTTTGTGGGTGATAAACGCTGGTGCGGATCGGCTTAATACCTAATAACCCATACAGTTCCTTCAGTGTTCGTGACATAAACGAGGTGCCTTGATCAGTCAGAATCTCTTTCGGGATTCCAACTCGGGAGATGACGCAGAAGAGCGCCTCCGCAATACTGCGTGCTGAGATATTGCGAAGAGGCACTGCTTCCGGGTATCGCGTTGCATAGTCCACCAGAACTAATATAAAGCGGTACCCTCGTGTTGACCGATCTAATGGCCCGACGAGATCCATCCCAATTCTTTCGAACGGGGTCTCGATTATCAGTAGAGGGCGCAAAGGCGCTTTTGGAATGGCCGCTGGATTTACTAACTGGCATTCGCAGCATGCCGTACACCACCTACGGACATCACCGCGAATCCCCGGCCAATAGAATCGGGCCATTATTCGGGCTAGTGTTTTATCCTGCCCTAAGTGTCCAGCCATGGGATTAAAGTGAGCCGCCTGGAATACCAATTCCCGGCGGCTCTTCGGAATCAAAAGCTGCGTGACTCACTCTTTAGTTTGAGTGTCCTGCATCACTCGGTATAATCTATCCTTCATAATCGCGAAGTAGGGGAAGGACGGGGTGGCGTTCGGCTGGAGCGTTTGACCATCGATTACTCTCACTTGGTCAAAAGCATGCCGCAGAGTCTCGTCTTGCGATTGCTCTAACGGGAAATCCGCGAGGGATTCCCGAAGAGAGAGAGGAGGAGCCGGCGGCTCCTCACTCTGGCGCGGAGATGACGTAGACGGCTCTGTGACAGCTGCTCCCGCCAAAGCGACACCGGGACCTCCCCCTGTCAAATGGCAGGACCCACTCTTGACTAAGTGTGTCATTAAACCCCGAAATCCCGGCCAATCAGTCCCCAAAATTAAAGAGTGGGTAAGGCGAGGATTAACCGCCGCCTTCACTATAAATTTTTCCCCTCTGAAAATAATGTGGACCGACACTAAAGGGTAGTTGTGAACATCCCCGTGCACACAACACCTTCACCAATTGTGCTCCCCCCAATGCCTCGTCTTGCACCAGGTTTTGGTGGATTGAGGTCTGATTACAGCCCGAATCCACCAACGCCTGATATGTAGCCCCTTGGATACTCACCGGTATGCGATACGCTCCGGCCCGATCGAGGGCGGCTCCTGGCACGTTGGGGATCCGAACCACTGCGCCCACCTCCATTATCGAGCACTGCTGTTGGAGGTGGCCCGGTTCCCCGCAGCGCCAGCAAACCGGCCCGGGCTTCCTCTCTGCACTAGTGCTCTGGGGCTCACTCACCTGAGGGGGGGGGGAGAGACAGACACAGAAGGGAGACACGGAAGGGCACCGCGGGTGCGGTGGGCCGGCTGAGGTGGCGCCGGCCCCCGTCTCGGTGGGGGAATGGGGCGAGGAGAAGACACAGGAGGAGGGGAGAGAGAGAGAAAGAGAGGAGAGAAGAGAAGAGGTCGTCTGCTGTCCTGCCGTCGGGACAGCCGCCAGATGATCCTCCGCCAGCTCGATTGCCTGATCCAGCGACGCTGGGTGGTGGCATTGGACCCACTCTGCGGTTCCCGCTGGTAGACGCGCAACGAACTGTTCCAGTACCACCTGGTCGATGAGTCCCTCGGCGTCGCAGCTGTCGGCCCTCAGCCACTGCCAGCAGGCGTCCCGGAGTTGCTGGCCAAACGCGAACGGCCGGCCGACTTCCTCCAAGCGCAGAGCGCGGAAACGCTGATGTTGCTCCGGGGTGCGTCCCACCCGCTGGAGGACGGCCCGGCGAAGGTCCGCGTAGGCCAGCCGGCGGTCGGCAGGGAGCTGTAGCGCGGCCAGCTGCGCCTCTCCCGTTAGCAGGGGTAGAAGGCGCGCTGCGCGCTGTTCCACCGGCCACCCCGAGGTCTCTGCTACCTGCTCAAAGAGCGTGAAGAATGCCTCGGGGTCGTCCTGCGGGCCCATCTTCGTGAGGGTGGGGGGGGGAAGGGCCCGCAGCGGTGGAGTTGGTGGACCCCGCCGACGCGAGGAGGTGCCGGAACGCCCGACAATCTTCCTGTTGCGCCAGCACCAGGGCCTCGAACTGTTGTTCTTGCTCCTTTCGGAGGGCGAGCAGCACCTGGTGCTGGCTCTGTTGGGCCGTGGCGAGGGCGTGGATCAGGTCGGTGAAGGTGGAGGACTCCATGGGGCTGTTGTTTTCTGTGCTCATTCCCGGGTTTCGGCACCACTGTGGCAGTTCGTGTAAATGGGTGGAGCACAGAAGGATGGCAGGACAGAACTGAGTTCACAAAAACTCTCTTTATTCAGCTTTTCAGCTGGTAAATACACATGCAGACACACGCACACATCAGCTGTCTGGTTGTGGAGAGAACCCCTCTGCTCTCTCTCTCTCTCTCTCCTTAGGAAGGGCGCGATCACTGGGAAGACACACAAACATCAATTAACAACAGGCGTCGTGATTCTGCCACTTAACTTCCCCGACTCCGCCCTTCTGTCACATACCGATGCTAGACCACGCCCCCGCTGCCACACATTCCTATCCCTAAACTTGAGCAACTTGTCTCCTCAGTCTCCAGACATTTACAGACTGTTGTAAAGAGAAAAGGGGATGTCTCACAGTGGTAAACATGGCCTTGTCCCAACTTTTTTGAGATGTGTTGTCATGAAATTTAAAATCACCTAATTTTTCTCTTTAAATGATACATTTTCTCAGTTTAAACATTTGATATGTCACCCATGTTCTATTCTGAATAAAATATGGAATTTTGAAACTTCCACATCATTGCATTCCGTTTTTATTTACAATTTGTTCTTTGTCCCAACTTTTTTTGGAATTGGGGTTGTAGTACTGCTTATAAAACAGATATAGAATATAGTAAATAACAGTTAGGTATTGTTACATTGTGCCTCTGAGTCAACTGCACCAGACCTGCATACATTTTTTACCAACTGCAATTAATGGATTTAAATTAACTATACAAGAACTATATTTAAGACTCTATTTATTAGATTTTTAAATATGATATGAAATTGCAAATGTGAATTTAAAAAAAAAAAAAAAAAAAAAAAAAAAAGTGCTCAAGCCCACAGCTCCCTCTGTTTTCTGTTCAATATTTAACTTGAAAAAAAAAATGACTGAAGAGATGCAGTATGAACTGGCACAAAAGAAAATCTAAGAATTCAAGTAATAACACCTATGCAAGTGTTACACTTCTAACAGTGGCACAAATACATTTCAATGGCACACACCAAACTCGTTTATTTGGACAAAATGTCAGAGAAAAACTTTCATCCCAATATTGCAACCTTCTGGGAGTGAAGTACTGCTTTGGGTTAAACGTCTTTAACCCAAAGCAGTACTTCACTCCCAAGCAACATCACCACCCCATAGCAATAAGAAAACAACTTATAATTTGATGTTTGAGCCCCTTGGCCGGCGAGGGCCTTTCTGTGCGGAGTTTGCATGTTCTCCCCGTGTCCGCGTGGGTTTCCTCCGGGTGCTCCAGTTTCTCCCACAGTCCAAAGACATGCAGGTTAGGTTAACTGGTGACTCTAAATTGACCGTAGATGTGAATGTGAGTGTGAATGGTTGTCTGTGTCTATGTATCAGCCCTGTGATGACCTGGCGACTTGTCCAGGGTGTACCCCGCCTTTCGCCCGTAGTCAGCTGGGATAGGCTCCAGCTTGCCTGCGACCCTGTAGAACAGGATAAAGCGGCTAGAGATAATGAGATGAGAATGAGATGGGTATATAGTAATGATAACCGGTAGAAAACTACTGTGCGTCTGCTGTTGTGAGTCCTATCCGAACAGCGTCATAAAATCGTCTGATGATCTAATGTTAAACTGGGATCTAAACCATGGCATTACAATGATTTTCGCCAGTATTTTTTTTTCCATTTCTACCTTGTGCCAACTATGTATTGTCCTCGCCTGAAAAAAATACACTATTCGAAACTTACCGTATGTTTCATTTAAAGTCATTTTTACATTATCTTCGTTTCTTAAAAAGAGTGTCGTTTGTGTGTTGAGTGTGTCTGAGAATAAACACATTAGCAAGAAACTGTGTGTGATTTAAGCTAGCAAAACTATATCAAAATATACGACCGAGTGCAATAAAAACTGAAAACACATCATCGGTTGACACAACACACAGTTTCACACTGTATTATTAAGGAAATGTCTGTACTTCGCAAATTTTCAGCGGGCGAGCTTGCTTTGCTCTGTGGTTACTGCGCATGTCTGAGAACTGCATCATAGTAGAGTGTCTTTGCGTGCATGTATGATTTAAGAGAGATGGTTATGCTTGTTTGAATCTTCTGTGTTTTGTAGCCCTGAAATCTCTTATTACATTATTCCAATGAAACCTTGTTTATGTAAAAACTTAATAGTTATAGTAATTTTACCACAATAAAGTTACATAATATGAACATCACTATTTCATTTCTTAGAGTGTACTCGAGTCTGACTCGTGCCATAA
Source organism: Neoarius graeffei (assembly GCF_027579695.1). Classification (NCBI taxonomy): domain Eukaryota; kingdom Metazoa; phylum Chordata; class Actinopteri; order Siluriformes; family Ariidae; genus Neoarius; species Neoarius graeffei. The sequence goes on from NC_083576.1 coordinate 55,098,883, forward strand.
TTTTAAGGACTCATGACTTGGGGGTGGCACGGTGGTGTAGTGGTTAGCGCTGTCGCCTCACAGCAAGAAGGTCCGGGTTCGAGCCCCCTGGCCAGCGAGGGCCTTTCTGTGCGGAGTTTGCATGTTCTCCCCGTGTCCGCGTGGGTTTCCTCCGGGTGCTCCGGTTTGCCCCACAGTCCAAAGACATGCAAGTTAGGTTAACTGGTGACTCTAAATTGACCATGAGTGTGAATGGTTGTCTGTGTCTATATGTCAGCCCTGTGATGACCTGGCGACTTGTCCAGGATGTACCCCGCCTTTCACCCGTAGTCAGCTGGGATAGGCTCCAGCTTGCCTGCGACCCTGTAGAACAGGATAAAGCGGCTACAGATAATGAGATGAGACTTGACTTGGACTTGAGAACTGATTACTCTGACTTGGACGCGGACGCATGTGTTAACTGCATTCAGACTCAGACATTGGAGATGAGGACTCGGATTTTTTTCTTTTGTAACATGCCATAATAATTTGGCATAACATATTTATATCTCCATTAATTTTTATACCAATTTTGTGCAAGTGTGTCACACCTGCACGCCTTGGCCCAGGCATCTCGGGCGCACTCCGGACAGCACGCGGGAGCCACAAACGACTCACACCTGCACAGGATTAAGACACAATCAGCATACCTAAATAAAGACTGTGAAAACACACTTACTTTGTGAAGTATTGAGTTGCCTTACTGACACATTACCAAGCTTTATTTACTTGTTTGGTTTCCCAATCCCTGATTTCCTGTTTCTCGTCTTTGATTCTGCCTAGTCTACAATAGCCTGTTTTACAATTTTGACTGCCTTTCTGGAGTAGGTTTCCCAATAATGTTGCCCTTTAAGGCTAAAGAGAGAGTTGAGAGACTGTCTTCAACAACGGACATTGCCTCTGGACATGGTTTTCCCAAACTCACCCATCAGAAGGAGTCTTAATAACAACATTACGAAGAGCTTCTTTGCAATACGTGCCCCCAATATAGTAGGCAGGAGTCGTTGCGAAATCCAGTCCATGTCGTCACATGGCGTTCGTTTTTTACAGTAAAAAAAAAGAAATATAAAGTGTTTAAAATAGTTTTATTGTTATTAAGCATTACATATATAATGTGGTAATTAATAATTGAAACTATTTTAAATTTTTTGGGCAATATATATTTTTTTTTATTCCAAGCATTTTTTTTAAATAAATGAATAAACTTTCACATGAAAGAATGAGCAAATCATGAAGTAAATAACTCAGTAGATGTGTTCCCCGTGCCCGCTCATTTCACTGTTATTCAAACATACACTCAGAGTTATTTTAACTGTGATCTACAATGCCAAGTTGACAATGTCTCCTTTATGTGTGCGCATGTGCGGGGAGAGAGAGAGAGAGAGAGAGAGCGCGTGTGCAAGAGAGGTTTTAATCTGTGTGTAGCCTACATAAGGAGGTTGGAAATATATTGTAGAAGTCAGAGCAGGTGGGTGGAGCACAGAAGTACGGCTGGCCAGAACTGAGTTCCAAAAACTATTTTATTTTGCACTTTTCAGTAGCAATGTATACTCTCCCAGCCACATGCATACACACACACACACAAGTCATCTGGTGCAGGAGAGAGCTCACTTCCTCTGCTCTCTCTCTCCTTATATAGGGCGTGGTTGCTGGGAAGACACACAAACACAGGTTAATTGCTCTCAGGTGAAGTGATTCTGCCACTTACCTTCCCCAACTCCGCCCTCCTGTCACAGACCGGCGCTTGACCACGCCCCCGCTGCCACATACCCCCACCGCCCGACTCAGGCCGGGCGCCCGTCCGGCCTGCAGCCGACTCCCCCCCCCGACGGGAGAGGAAGTCCGCCACGACCATCTGTGCCCCCGGCCTGTGTACCACCTTGAAGTTGAAGGGTTGGAGTGCCAGATACCAACGGGTGATCCGCGCGTTGGCATCCTTCATGCTGTGGAGCCACTGGAGGGGCACGTGGTCCGAACAGAGGGTGAAAGGGCGCCCCAGCAGGTAGTAACGGAGGGCGAGGACCGCCCACTTGATCGCCAGGCACTCCTTCTCAATCGTGCTGTAGTGCCCCTCACGCACTGACAGCTTCCGACTGATGTAAAGGACCGGGCGGTCCTCCCCCTCCACCTGCTGGGACAAAACGGCCCCCAGCCCTCTGTCCGATGCATCCGTCTGTAACGTAAAAGGGAGAGAGAAGTCAGGGGAGTGTAAAAGTGGCCCCCCACACAGTGCAGCCTTTACCTCAGAGAAAGCCCGCTGACACTGCTCCGTCCACTGGACCGGATCTGGCGCCCCCTTTTTAGTGAGGTCAGTCAGCGGGCTGGTGACGTCTGAATAATTAGGTATAAACCTACGATAGTAGCCAGCCAGCCCCAGGAACTGTCTCACCCCCTTTTTGGTCTTGGGCCTCGGGCAGGCCGCAATCGCTGCTGTCTTATTAATTTGGGGACGCACCTGCCCGTTGCCCAAGTGGAAGCCCAGATACCGTACTTCCACCCGCCCAATCGCACACTTCTTTGGGTTGGCAGTAAGTCCCGCCCGCCTCAGCGACCTAAGGACGGCCCTCAGGTGTTGCAGGTGCCGCTGCCAGTCATTACTATAAATGATATCGTCTAAATACGCGGCCGCATAGGTGGTGTGGGGCCGGAGGACCCTGTCCATCAGCCGCTGAAACGTAGCAGGCGCCCCAAACAGCCCAAACGGAAGTGTGACGAACTGGTGTAAGCCGAACGGTGTGGAAAAGGCCGTTTTCTCCCGGGATAATGGAGTCAAGGGGATCTGCCAATATCCCTTCGTCAAATCCAGTGTCGAGTAAAAGCGATCGAGCAACTCATCAATACGAGGCATTGGGTACGCGTCGAATTTAGACACTGCGTTGACTTTTCTATAGTCCACACAGAACCGGACCGACCCGTCGGCCTTGGGAACCAAGACCACCGGGCTGCTCCAGTCATTGTGGGACTCCTCAACGATGCCCATTTCAAGCATGGCCTGAAGTTCTTCCCGAACCACTTTTTTTTTGTGTTCAGGTAGCCTGTAAGGGCGGCTACGCACTACCACCCCTGGGGGCGTCTCTATGTGGTGTTCTATGAGGTTAGTGCGACCGGGCAGGGGCGAGAACACATCCGAAAACTCGGCCTGCAACTGGGCGACCTCCGTGAGTTGGGTCGGGGAGAGGTGGTCTCCACAGGGGACCAGAGAGGTACGTGATGCCAATGTCCCTTTTTGGACCTCTGGCCCCAGCTCCGCCTTCTCCGGAACTACCGACACCAACGCCACGGGGACCTCCTCGTTCCAGAGTTTCAGCAGATTGAGGTGGTAGATCTGTAGCACCCCAACCCTGTCTGTTCGCCTCACCTCATAGTCGACATCCCCGACTCGCCATGTGACCTCAAAGGGCCCTTGCCACTTGGCAATCAATTTGGAGCTTGACGTGGGCAACAGTACGAGTACTTTATCTCCCGGTGTGAACTCTCTAAGGCGCGTACCCTTGTACAGGCGGGCTTGCCGTTCCTGGGCCTGCCACAAATTCTCCTGAGTTAGGTGGGTGAGCGTGAGTTTTGCACACAGGTCCATAACGTACTGAATTTCGTTCTTACTTTGTGAAGGTCCCTCCTCCCAATTTTCCCGCAGCACGTCCAGGATGCCACGCGGCTTACGCCCATATAATAATTCGAACGGGGAGAACCCCGTGTAGGCTTGGGGGACCTCTCGCACTGCAAATAACAAGGGTTCGAGCCACTTATCCCAATTACGTGCGTCCTCACTTACGAATTTCTTAACAATATTTGAGGGTGCGGTTGAACCGTTCCACTAAACCGTCCATTTGTTGGTGATACACGCTGGTGCGGATCGGCTTAATCCCCAATAACCCATACAGTTTGCGCAGTGTTCGTGACATAAACGTAGTGCCTTGGTCAGTCAGAATCTCTTTCGGGATTCCAACTCGGGAGATGACACGGAAGAGTGCCTCTGCAATACTGCGTGCTGAGATATTGCGCAGAGGCACTGCTTCCGGGTATCGCGTTGCATAGTCCACCAGAACTAATATAAAGCGGTACCCTCGTGCTGACCGATGTAATGGCCCGATGAGATCCATCCCAATTCTCTCAAACGGGGTCTCGATTAACAGTAGAGGGCGCAAAGGCGCTTTTGGAATGGCCGCTGGATTTACTAACTGGCATTCGCGGCATGCCGTACACCACCTACGGACATCACCGCGAATCCCCGGCCAATAGAATCGGGCCATTATTCGGGCTAGTGTTTTATCCTGCCCTAAGTGTCCAGCCATGGGATTAAAGTGAGCCGCCTGGAATACCAATTCCCGGCGGCTCTTTGGAATCAAAAGCTGCGTGACTCGCTCTTTAGTTTGAGTGTCCTGCGTCACTCGGTATAATCTATCCTTCATAATCGCGAAGTAGGGGAAGGACGGGGTGGCGTTCGGCGGGAGCGTTTGACCATTGATTACTCTCATTTGGTCAAACGCATGCCGCAGAGTCTTGTCTCGCGACTGCTCTAATGGGAAATCCGCGAGGGATTCCCCAATAGAGAGAGGAGGAGCCGGCGGCTCCTCACTCTGACGCGGAGATGACGTAGACGGCTCTGTGACAGCTGCTCCCGCCAAAGCAACACCGAGACCTCCCCCTGTCAACTGGCAGGACCCACTCTCTACTAGGCGTGTCATTAAACCCTGAAATCCCAGCCAATCAGTCCCCAAAATTAAAGAGTGGGTAAGGCAAGGATTAACCGCCACCTTCACTATAAATTTTTCCCCTCTGAAAATAATGTGGACCGACACCAAAAGGTCGCGGTGAACATCCCCGTGCACACACACACACAACACCCTCACCCCTTGTGCTCCCCCCAATGCCTCGTTTTGAACCAGGCTTTGGCGAATTGAGGTCTGATTACAACCAGAATCCACCAACGCCTGATATGTAGCCCCTTGGATACTCACCGGTATGCGATACGCTCCGGCCCGATCGAGGGTGGCCTCTGGCGCGTCGGAGATCCGAACCACCGCGCCCACTTCCATTGTCATGCACTGCTGTTGAAGGTGGCTCAGCTCCCCGCAGCGCCAGCCAACCGGCCCGGGCTTTCCCTCTGCACCGGTGATCTGGGGTTCACTCACCTGAGGTGGGGGAGAGACAGACACAGAAGGGAGAAATGGGAGGGCACCGCGGGTGCGGCGGGCCGGCTGGGGTGGGGCCGGCCCCCGTGATGGGGGAATGGGGCGAGGACGGGACACAAGAGGAGAGAGAGAGAGAGAGAGAAGATGCCATCTGCCGTCCTGCCGCCGGGACAGCCGCCAAATGGTCCTCCGCCAGCTCGACTGCCTGATCCAGCGACGCCGGGCGGTGGCACCAGACCCACTCCGCAGTTCCTGCTGGCAAGCGAGCGACGAACTGTTCCAGTGCCACCTGGTCGAGAATTCCTTCGGCGTCGCAGTTGTTGGCCCTCAGCCACCGCCAGCAGGCGTCCCGGAGCTGCTGGCCAAACGCGAACGGCTGGCCGACTTCCTCCAAGCGCAGCGCGCGGAAGCGCTGGCGCTGCTGTTCTGGAGTGCGCCCCATGCACTGGAGGACGGCCCAGTGGAGGTCCGCGTAGGCCAGCCGGCGGTCGGCGGGGAGCTGTAGCGCGGCCAGCTGTGCTTCTCCCGTGAGCAGGGGGAGGAGGCGCGCCGCGCGCTGCTCCATCGGCCACCCCGAGGCTTCGGCGACTTGCTCAAAGAGCATGATGAATGCCTCGGGGTAATCCTGCAGGCCCATCTTGGTGACAGTGAGGGGAGACGGGCCCGCGGGAGTGCTGGTGGACCCCGCCGACGCGAGGAGGTGCCGGAACGCCTGTCAATCTTCTTGTTGGGCCACCACCAGGGCCTCGAACCGCTCTTCTTGTTCCTTTCGGAGGGTGAGTAGCGCCTGGTGCTGGCTTTGCTGGGCCGTGGCAAGGGCGTGGACCAGTTCAGCAAACGGGGAGGACTCCATGGGGCTGTGAGGCTGCTGTGCTCCAGATCCCGGGTTTCGGCACCACTGTAGAAGTGAGAGCAGGTGGGTGGAGCACAGAAGTACGGCAGGCCAGAACTGAGTTCCAAAAACTATTTTATTTTGCACTTTTCAGCAGCAATGTATACTCTCCCAGCCACATGCATACACACACACACACACACACACACACACACACACACACACACCATCTGGTGCGGGAGTGAGCTCACTTCCTCTGCTCTCTCTCCTTATATAGGGCGTGGTTGCTGGGAAGACACACAAACACAGGTTAATTGCTCTCAGGTGAAGTGATTCTGCCACTTACCTTCCCCGACTCCGCCCTCCTGTCACAGACCGGCGCTTGACCACGCCCCCGCTGCCACATATATACACACAACCCCGATTCCAAAAAAGTTGGGACAAAGTACAAATTGTAAATAAAAACAGAATGCAATGATGTGGAAGTTTGAAAATTCCATATTTTATTCAGAATAGAACATAGATGACATATCAAATGTTTAAACTGAGAAAATGTATCATTTAAAGAGAAAAATTAGGTGATTTTAAATTTCATGACAACAACACATCTCAAAGTTGGGACAAGGCCATGTTTACCACTGTGAGACATCCCCTTTTCTCTTTACAACAGTCTGTAAACGTCTGGGGACTGAGGAGACAAGTTGCTCAAGTTTAGGGATAGGAATGTTAACCCATTCTTGTCTAATGAAGGATTCTAGTTGCTCAACTGTCTTAGGTCTTTTTTGTCGTATCTTCTGTTTTATGATGCGCCAAATGTTTTCTATGGGTGAAAGATCTGGACTGCAGGCTGGCCAGTTCAGTACCCGGACCCTTCTTCTACGCAGTCATGATGCTCTAACTGATGCAGTATGTGGCTTGGCATTGTCATGTTGGAAAATGCAAGGTCTTACCCTGAAAGAGACGTCATCTGGATGGGAGCATATGTTGCTCTAGAACCTGGATATACCTTTCAGCATTGATGGTGTCTTTCCAGATGTGTAAGCTGCCCATGCCACACACACTAATGCAACCCCATACCATCAGAGATGCAGGCTTCTGAACTGAGCGCTGATAACAACTTGGGTCGTCCTTCTCCTCTTTAGTCCGAATGACATGGTGCCCCTGATTTCCATAAAGAACTTCAAATTTTGACAGAACAGTTTTCCACTTTGCCACAGTCCATTTTAAATGAGCCTTGGCCCAGAGAAGACGCCTGCGCCTCTGGATCATGTTTAGATACGGCTTCTTTGAACTATAGAGTTTTAGCTGGCAACGGTGGATGGCACGGTGAATTGTGTTTATAGATAATGTTCTCTGGAAATATTCCTGAGCCCATTTTGTGATGTCCACTACAGAAGCATGCCTGTATGTGATGCAGTGCCGTCTAAGGGCCTGAAGATCACGGGCACCCAGTATGGTTTTCCGGCCTTGACCCTTACGCACAGAGATTCTTCCAGATTCTCTGAATCTTTTGATATTATGCACTGTAGATGATGAAATGTTCAAACTCTTTGCAATTTTACACTGTCGAACTCCTTTCTGACATTGCTTCACTATTTGTCGGCGCAGAATTAGGGGGATTGGTGATCCTCTTCCCATCTTTACTTCCGAGAGCCGCTGCCACTTCAAGATGCTCTTTTTATACCCAGTCATGTTAATGACCTTTTGCCAATTGACCTAATGAGTTGCAATTTGGTCCTTCAGCTGTTCCTTTTTTGTACCTTTAACTTTTCCAGCCTCTTATTGCCCTGTCCCAACTTTTTTGAGATGTGTTGCTGTCATGAAATTTCAAATGAGCCAATATTTGGCATGAAATTTCAAAAAATGTCTCACTTTCAACATTTTATATGTTGTCTATGTTCTATTGTGAACATAATCAGTTTTTGAGATTTGTAAATTATTGCATTCTGTTTTTATTTACAGTTTGTACTTTGTCCCAACTTTTTTGGAATCGGGGTCGTGTGTGTGTGTGTGTGTGTGTGTGTGTGTGTGTGTACGCACGCACACACACACACACACACACACACACATCTCAAAAAATTAGAACAACATGAAAAAGTTCCTTTTTTTCATAATTTAATTCAAAAAGGTAAACTTTCATATATTCTATATTCATTACATGTAAAGTGAAATATTTAAAGCCTTTTTTGTTTTAATTTTGATGATTATGGCTTATAGCTCATGAAAATCAGAAATCCAGTATCTCAACTTTAGAATATTCCCTAAGATCAATCAAAAAAAGGATTTACAGTACAGAAATGTCCAACTTGTGAAAAGTATGTTCATTTATACACTCAATACTTGGTTGGGGCTCCTTTACCATGAATTACTGTATCAATGTGGTGTGGCATGGAGGTGATCTGTGTGTGACACTGCTGAGGTGTTATTGAAGCCCAGGTTGCTTTGATAGTGGCCTTCAGCGTATCTGTATTTTTGGGTCGGGTGTTTCTCATCTTCCTCTTGACAATACCCCATAGATTCTCTATGGGGTTCAGGTCAGGCAAGTTGGCTGGCCAATCAAACAGTAATATCATGGTCAGCAAACCATTTGGTAGTAGTTTTGGCACTGTGGGTAGGTGCTAAGCCCTGCTGGAAAAGGAAATCAGCATCTCCAAAAAGCTCATCAGCAGATGGAAGCATGAAGTGCTCTAAAATCTCCTGGTAGATGGCTGTGTTGACTTTGGACTTGATAAAACACAGTGGACCAACACCAGCAGATGACATGGCACCCCAAATCATCACAGACTGTGGAAACTTCACACTGGGCTTCAAACACCTTGGATTCTGTGCCTCTCCACTCTTCCTCCAGACTCTAGAACCATGATTTCCAAATTAAATGCAAAATGTACTTTCATCTGAAAAGAGGACTTTGGACCACTGAGCAACAGTCCATTTCTTTCTCTCCTTAGCCCAGATAAGACATTCTGACATTGTCTCTGGCTCAGGAGTAGCTTGATATTAGGCATGTGAAAGTTGTATCCCCTTTCTTGAAGATGTCTGTTCATGATGGGTCTTAATACACTGACACCAGCCTCAGTCCACTCCTTGTGAAGCTCTCCCAAGTTCTTGAATCAACTTTTCTTGACAATCCTCTCAAGACTGCGGCCCTCCCTGTTGTTTGTGCACCTTTTCCAGCCACCCTTTTCAGCAATGACCTTTTGTTGCTTACCCTCCTTGTGGAGGGCATCAGTGATCATCTTCTGGACAACAGTCAAGTCAGCAATCTTCCCCATGATTGTGGTTGTGTGTACTGAATTAGACTGAGAGATACACTGTGTTCATACTGTTTTCCTCAAACTCTAAATGAAATATTCTAATATTTTGAGATTTTTATGTTTTTGTCCTGTATGCCATACTGATTAAAATAGAAAAATGCTTGAAACATTTTAGTTTGTGTAACGAGTCGATAATATATAACATTTTCACTTTCTTAAATAACTGATGGAAAATATTGAACTTTTTCACAACATTCTAATTTTTTGAGATGCACTAGTATAGAGAGTTTGGTCCATAAATATTTAGACAGAGACAACATTTTTCTAATTTTGGTTCTGTACATTACCACAATGAATTTTGAACAAAACAATTCAGATGCAGTTGAAGTTCAGACTTTCAGCTTTAATTCAGTGGGTTGAACAAAATGATTGCATAAAAATGTGAGGAACTAAAGCATTTTTTTTTTAAACACAATCCTTTCATTTCAGGGGCTCAAAAGTAATTGGACAAATTAAATAATTGTAAATAAAATGTTCATTTCTAATACTTGGTTGAAAACCCTTTGTTGGCAATGACTGCCTGAAGTCTTGAACTCATGGACATCACCAGACGCTGTTTTTCCTCCTTTTTAATGCTCTGCCAGGCCTTTACTGCAGCGGTTTTCAGTTGCTGTCTGTTTGTGGGCCTTTCTGTCTGAAGTTTAGTCTTTAAGAAGTGAAATGCATGCTCAATTGGGTTGAGCTCAGGTGACTGACTTGGCCATTCAAGAATATTCCACTTCTTTGCTTTAATAAACTCCTGGGTTGCTTTGGCTTTATGTTTTGGGTCATTGTCCATCTGCATTATGAAACGCCGACCAATCAGTTTGGCTGCATTTGGCTGGATTTGAGCACACAGTATGTCTCTGAATACCTCAGAATTCATCTGGCTGCTTCTGTCCTGTGTCACATCATCAATAAACACTAGTGACCCAGTGCCACTGGCAGCCATGCATGCCCAAGCCATCACACTGCCTCTGCCGTGTTTTACAGGTGATGTGGTATGCTTTGGATCATGAGCTGTACCACGCCTTCACCATACTTGTTTCTTTCCATCATTCTGGTAGAGGTTGATCTTGGTTTCATCTGTCCAAAGAATGTTCTTCCAGAACTGTGCTGGCTTTTTTAGATGTTTTTTAGCAAAGTCCAATCTAGCCTTTTTATTCTTGAGGCTTATGAGTGGCTTGCACCGTGCAGTGAACCCTCTGTATTTACTTTCATACAGTCTTCTCTGTATGGTAGATTTGGATATTGATATGCCTACCTCCTGGAGAGTGTTGTTGACCTGGTTGGCTGTTGTGAAGGGGTTTCTCTTCACCATGGAAATTATTCTGCGATCATCCACCACTGTTGTCTTCTGTGAGTGTCCAGGTTTTTTTGCAATGATGAGTTCACCAGTTCTTTCTTTCTTTCTCTTTCTCAGGATGTACCAAACTGTAGATTTTGCCACTCCTAATATTGTAGCAATTTCTCAGATTTTTTTTTCTGTTTTCGCAGCTTAAGGATGGCTTGTTTCACCTGCATGGAGAGCTCCTTTGACCACATGTTTTCTTCACAGCAAAATCTTCCAAATGCAAGCACCACACCTCAAATCAACTCCAGGCCTTTTATCTGCTTAATTGAGAATGACATAACGAAGGAATTGCCCACACCTGCCCATGAAATAGCCTTTGAGTCAACTGTCCAATTACTTTTGGTCCCTTTAAAAACAGGGTGGCACATGTTAAGGAGCTGAAACTCCTAAACCCTTCATCCAGTTTTAACTTGGATACCCTCAAATGAAAGCTGAAAGTCTGGACTTTATGTCCATTATATAACTATAACCTGAATATGTTTCAGTAAACAGGTAAAAAAACAAAATTTGTGTCAGTGTCCAAATATATACCGTATGGACCTAACTCTGTGTGTGTGTGTGTGTGTATATATATATATATATATATATATATATATATATATATATATATACACACACACACACACACAGGCTTTCGTCTAAATGGGGGAACAGGGGCGCTGCGCCCTCTTACTCTCGGCGTGCGCCCCCTTACCAACTCTGTGAAAACATCCCAGCAACACTACGTGACAATGTGTCTGATCATCAAATACGTTATAATTGCTCAAAAAATATTCCAATCATAGTAGATACACCGCCAGACGGTGCAAAAACAATCCGAATTGGCGTTTTCCAGACTGAGGCACCATGTTGTTTAGTTGTTTACTTGTCGCGGCTGCTCTCGCGAGATTTGACATGGGTTACATACAAGGTCAGCTGACTTGTAGCGCGAGATTTCTCGAGACTGAATTACCTTTCACCCACCGGCACAGGAGCTTTTGACAGAAGTAGTTTGCGAGTTGTTTTTGTTGACACTTGGGCATTTAAAGATGTCATCCCGCGGCACGAAGTGGAAGAAAGCCAAAGACTGTCCGGGGCAGAAGAAGATTAGGCCAAATAAAAAAAAAAAAAAAAGTGTGTTTCCGGTAACCCGACCGATCAAGAATTTCCGCGTCGAAATTGCCGACCATAAAGTTTTTATTACAAATTTCCCTCGATATTTTAGTGTAAGCGGTGTTAGTTTGTCATAATTTTTTGTTTCAACGCATTCAAGTTGTGAAAGAAACGATAAAAAGTAAAATGTTTCACCACTTCTATCAGCCCTCCTGCATAAACTGAGCTGAGCTGCCATTTTGAATCCTCATTCAAGGCTGTAATGCAAATTGCTTCCTTTTCAGTATACAAGTGCACTTCCATGGCAGGGAAAAACACTACATTTTGCCGCCTATGTAGTCCCCTATTTATACAAATAGGAGTCATTCAGGATTCAGCCATGTTTTTGCTCGACCCAAGTTCTACAGTAGGCTAGGCTAGGCCGTCTGCTTTTAATGGAAGTAGCCTAGCCTAGGACATTATTTTCACGTTATTTCTTGATAAGGTGTTTTCACGTTATTACATGAAAATATCATGAAATATCGCTTCCGTAGATCATAACTCGAACTCTCGCAATTTTTTTTATTCGTTTAAAGATTTAAAACACTTATTTTATGATGTGTGGTATAAAGGATTCTGTGCCAAAATACTATTTTGTAAGATGTTTACTTGTGTTAATTTTTTCGAACAAAATTTAAAAAAAATTAAAAAAAAAAAAAAAAAAAAAAAAAAACTTTCCTACCCACCGACCTTATTTTAGTATTTCATGTTACCGGAAACACACCATTTTTTTTTTGGCCTTACTTCTTTCGTTTTCAATGTTGACAGACAATTTGTTACAATTTTCCTCTCAGATAGCCTCAGAATGTCCCATTGGAGCATTTTTCAAAGGCTTTGCACGGTGGGGGGTGGGGACTTTGTCAAAGTCCTGACCTTAATCCAATGGAAATGTTGTGGAAGGACCTGAAGTGAGCAGTTCATATAAGGAAACCCACCAACATCCCAGAGTTGAAGCAGTTCTGTATGGAGGAATGGCCTAAAATTCCTCCAAGCCGGTGTGCAGGACTGATCAACAGTTACCGGAAACGTTTAGTTGCAGTTATTGCTGCACAAGGGGGTCACACCAGATACTGAAAGCAAAGGTTCACATACTTTTGCCACTCACAGATATGTAATATTGGATCATTTTCCTCAATAAATACATAACCAAGTATAATATTTTTGTCTCATTTATTTAACTGGGTTCTCTTTATCTACTTTTAGGACTTGTGTGAAAACCTGATGATGTTTTAGGTCATGTTTATGCAGAAATGTAGAAAATTCTAAAGGGTTCACAAACTTTCAAGCACCACTGTGTATATAAAAACCTCTTTAGGTACACACAGATCAAAACCTCTCTCGCGCTCTCCCTCTCTCCCCCCACATGCGCAGACATAAGGGAGAACATTGCTAACTTGGCAACTACCGCATTTGGAATAATACAACATCCTGAACTATTTTAGTATTTGGGATTTCTAAATACAATGGAGAGATGCTAAAGGCATACAAAAGTACAGATGACTACCAATATTTCAAGGTAGGTTTCATGCATGTTGGAATGTTATGGAAAATTCCTCATCTCATCTCATTATCTCTAGCTGCTTTATCCTGTTCTACAGGGTCGCAGGCAAGCTGGAGCCTATCCCAGCTGACTATGGGGCGAAAGGCAAGGTACACCCTGGACAAGTCGCCAGGTCATCACAGGGCTGACACGTAGACACAGACAACCATTCACACTCACATCCACGGTCAATTTAGAGTCACCAGTTAACCTAACCTGCATGTCTTTGGACTTTGGGGGAAACCGGAGCACCCAGAGGAAACCCACATGGACAGAACATGCAAACTCCGCACAGAAAGGCCCTCGCCAGGCACAGAGCTCGAACTGGGACCTTCTTGCTGTGAGGCGACCGTGCTAACCACTACACCATGCCGCCCTGGAAAATTCCTGATCAAGAAAAATTACCTTATTGTGAAAAAGGTAAACCAAAATATGAACTTCTAATAGCAATTGTGGCAGCGGGGGCGTGGTCAAGCGCCGGTCTGTGACAGGAGGGCGGAGTCAGGGAAGGTGAGTGGCAGAATCACTACACCTGACAGCAATTAACCTGCGTTTGTGTGTCTTCCCAGTGACCGTGCCCTATTTAAGGAGGGAGAGCGAGAGCAGAGGAGAACTTCCCTGGACGAGACGCTAGTGTGCGTCTGTCTCTCTCTACGTTACGAAATATTGTTAGACTGAAAAGTGTGGCGATAAAGCCTTTTGTTCACCTGATCTCTGTCCTGCCGTCCTCTGTGCTCCACCCACCCATAGGGAACTTACCACAGTGGTGCCGAAACCCGGGAAAGTGGAGCACCAACCCAGCAGTCCCATGGAATCCTCCCTGTTCGCCGACCTGGTCCACGCCCTCGCCACGGCTCAGCAAAGCCAGCACCAGGCGCTCGTCACACTCCGAAAGGAACAAGAGCGGCGCTTCGAAGCCCTGGTGCTGGCCCAGCAGGAAGATCGCGAGGCGTTCTGGCATCTCCTCACGTCGGCGGGGTCCACCAGCGCTCCGGCCACGGGCCCGTCTCCCCTCACTGTCACCAAGATGGGCCCGCAGGACGACCCCGAGGCGTTCATCACGTTGTTCGAACAGGTCGCCGAAGCCTCGGGGTGGCCGATGGAGCAGCGCGCGGTGCGCCTCCTCCCCCTGCTAACGGGAGAGGCACAGCTGGCCGCGCTACAGCTCCCCGCTGACTGCCGGCTGGCCTACGCGGACCTCCGCCGAGCCGTCCTCCAGCGCGTGGGGCGCACACCGGAACAACAGAGATCAGGTGAACAAAAGGCTTTATTGCCACACTTTTCAGTCTAACAATATTTCATAACGTAGAGAGAGACAGACACACGCTAGCGTCTCGTCCAGGGAAGTTCTCTGCTCTCGCTCTCCCTCCTTAAATAGGGCGCGGTCACTGGGAAGACACACAAACACAGGTTAATTGCCGTCAATTGTAGTGATTCTGCCACTCACCTTCCCTGACTCCACCCTCCTGTCACAGACCGGCGCTTGACCACGCCCCCGCTGCCACAGCAATAAACAAGCCAGAGCCAAGATCTAGTATATTTTGTGGTGTTTGTTCCCATCTCCATTATCAGTACATAAACGTTCTGCTAGTCTAGCCAAGCATTAGGTCTAAAAAAATATATGTCCAAAGGCCACATCCAGATATATATTTTAACGTTCATACTTTTGCCATGTTTTTTTTTTGTTGTTGTTTTGTTGTGCAGAAAAGCTGCTATGTATGAGCAGGGCTGCATTAACCCTTGCCGAGGCCCTGGGCAGACACACCCCCAAGGCTCCACCCCCGCCTGTTGTCAACTGTGCTCAGCAAATTCACCCCCTCAGATGTGCCTGTCTAACTAGACACAGAAACTTAAATAATGACAGAGGCACAATTAGAAATACTATTGAACGATAAAACTTTATATCCATCAACACCTATTTAATCGAGAAAAAGCAATGGTGAAATAGGCAATTGCATGGTGAAAAAATCCATCAGACATCACGGTTAACAAGTCTGGTAAACTAAAGTTTAGCCTCAAGAAGCCTTTGAATGAGTGAGTCAATGAACAACATGTCAAGAACATAACCTAGGCCTACAACAGTTTCTTTAGTATTCAGAACAAGAACATTCATTTGGCATATAACCGTTCGTTTTCATTTTGGAATCCAGGTGACTTAACTTGTGAAAACAAAGAGCGATAACAAAGAAAGAAAAATATCTTGCTTCTCAGAAATAAATCTCAAAATGTTAGGCTGTGTGAAACATTTCATCCTTTCACGCATGTAATGTCCCAAACAGCAGTGGCACACTGCTTTGCGCATTCAGTTTGACAGCCATGGGTCAACTTACAAGGGCACTTTCCTACTTTTCTGGAAAGCGAAGTCATTAATTAAATCATTGAACTCAAGCTGGTGTAGCGTGTGAAGACATGGTGGACAGTGATCATATTGACAATGACGGGTGATTTATGCGACGGGACAATGTGGCCTTCCTTATGGGTAGTGAAATACATCAAAAAATGTTATCAATATGATTAAAACTTCTGAAAATATCGTTTCATATTTTCCAATTTGGGGCGGCATGGTGGTGTAGTGGTTAGCGCTGTCACCTCACAGCAAGAAGGTCCGGGTTCGAGCCCCGTGGCCGGCGAGGGCCTTTCTGTGCGGAGTTTGCATGTTCTCCCCGTGTCCACGTGGGTTTCCTCCGGGTGCTCCGGTTTCCCCCACAGTCCAAAGACATGCAGGTTAGGTTAACTGGTGACTCTAAATTGACTGTAGGTGTTAAATGTGAGTGTGAATGGTTGTCTGTGTCTATGTGTCAGCCCTGTGATGACCTGGCGACTTGTCCAGGGTGTACCCCGCCTTTCGCCCGTAGTCAGCTGGGATAGGCGCCAGCTTGCCTGCGACCCTGTAGAACAGGATAAAGTGGCTAGAGATAATGAGATGAGATTTTCCAATTTCGCTACCTCCGAGGCCCCCTAGTGGCCGAGGCCTTGGGCAGCTGCTAGACTTGGATGTCTCGAGACCGGTCTCGTTCTCGAGACCGGTCTCGGGACCAATTTTTCGTGGTCTTGGTCTTGTCACGGACGCGACTGTCTGTGGTCTTGGTCTTGTCTCGGTCTCGCATCACTCTTGTCTTGGTCTCGCAGTTTCAGATCGATAGTGGTCGAAAAATTTGCAGCCAACAATATCCACAGTAAATATAATGTTGGATAATGCAACATTAATATTATTAGGCCTATTATTATTATTATTTTATTCCGCCTTTCTCACCCTTCATATAGGCTAACCAATCAATGTCATCCGTGTATTTGGTTGCGATTTAGATATTGGCGCTCACCCAATCAAAAGACCGCCACCAGCATGAAATGTTACGTGAACTCTGTCAGTCTCTCACACTAAAAGAGTTTTTCAGTCAGACATAGCCTACACAGTGATGTCCGCGAATTCGTGCATTATCAAATATGCATACACAGAGCACAAAGAGTTCCTCGCCACAGGTGGAAGGAAGAAACATTCTGCAAAATGCAAGTTTTGCAAGGTCTCGTTGACAGAGACAGCCGGGACAACATCTACATTCACCCGGCACCTGGAGCGGAAACACCCGGAGAGGTTAGTTAGCCAGATGGTACTGGCCTCAAACTCTTTATCTCACTTTTCAGTCTTAGATGACCAGATCATGTATGCGTGGTGTTTTTATCGTGTGCTCCCTCACACGCCCAGTATAGATTATTAGGGACGGATTTTTTGGCAAAAGACTTAGGTGCTAAGCTAACTTTTCTGGTGAAGAAGTGTAACTACATGCTAAGTACAGATATGCTAATTAAGTTTCATCTGTGGCTCTCGGCTACTTAAACATTAACAGTTTTCACCAACGTTGGATATTTTGGCAAGTTCATTGAACAGAAAATGTCGAAACCGTGTTAGTGAGCACTTTAATGGCTGGTGTAATGTGGTTTGTTGTCGACTTATATTTGGCATAATGGATGAGCCATTAAGGGTACCTAAGTTTAGGAGTCTTCTGTGTTGAACCAGTCCAGTGTGTAGGGACTACTAGCATTTTTTTAGGGACTACTAGCATTTATTATTGTTTTTGCCTTACTGAACAACAGGCTTTATATCACTAGCAGTGATGTGCACATTTCTTTATATTGTCGGTTACAATATTTTACTTAAATGAACAGGCTTTATATCACAGACTTTATATCACTTTATATTACTAAATAAATGTAACCATTTACTTTTGAATATCATCTGCATATCAAGTTGTTTTGACTTCACGAGCCTAATCCATTTCAGGATTATAATTGTGTATCTTCAATTTAATCTACAAATTAAGCATAATTAAAATCAGCTACATATTTCCCACAGTTGTTGAAGGTGTTTTATCAGATGACTTTTGGACCAGTCAGTACCAGTCATATCAGTCCTCAACAGCACACAAAAGTACTATAAAGGGAGTGTCAATCCTCTAATAGTGCAGTGACAGCCATCATGCAATTGTTACACATTTATCTCACTCAGTCTGCGGAACATTTACAGTGAGTGAGCTCAGTCATACACATTCATGACGTGGCCTTCTCAGCATTGTCTGCAGTTAGAATAATACCTTCTTTTACTGAACCTCTGACCTCAGTATGCTGCTCTTATTCTATTAATGCAAGTAACATCAACACTAGTTTTTTTTCCGGTCTTGGTCTTGTTCTCGTCTTGACTTTGTCTTGGTCTTGACTCGATCTGTCTTGGTCTTGGTGTCGTCTTGGTCTTGGTCTTGATACACTCTAGTCTTGGTCTTGTCTTGGTCTTGGTTAAAGCGGTCTTGACTACAAGTCTAGCAGCTGCCCATGAAGCCCATTCTTGTGTATGTACCAGTAGACTGTACTGAGTAGTGCCAGACAATGCAACATGTTAAAAGCTTTACGATCTAGACCAAAGTTCTGTCCATGTTATGCCAACTTACAGACTTGTTGAATGTTAACCTAGGTATGCCTAGGCTAGGTTTTTTTTTTTTGAACCAAGGGAAGAGGTAGATTTTCAAAAGTGCAAATTAAATCCTTAAATGATTTATAGAGTATGAGTGATTTGTATGTGTTATATTAGGGATCGACCGATATGTTTTTTTCAGGGCCGATATCAATAATTATGGAATTGGGATGCTGATAAGTGCAACCGATAAATGTAAACATTATAATTCACATGAAATTAAACATAGCACACACTGACACAGACCTTCATATCCATGAAATGTATGTTTAATTGTAAAATTGAACATGAAATTTTGTGCAGGGAGATGCCAGCAGCATTTGTACAATAAAGTCAAACATTAGTTGGAATAAAATGAGAAAATAATAAAATATTCACCAATTTAAAAAAAAAAAAAAAAAAATCACTCCCTACTATATTACAGCTCACCATTTTCAGTGGAAAATAAATGAAAATACACTCTGGATTCTTTTACACTAAGAACTAAGTAAGACTTACCAACTTCAAGTAGTTTTTAAATAACAAATCAAGTGTAGGGAGCTGCCTGCAGCATTTTTTAAAAAGTAAAATCAAACATAAAGTAGGCTCTCATTCCCTATTATGTAACAACTTAACAAGTAACCATCTACATTCTAATGTAGATGAGAACGGCCAGGATAGAGAAAGTGAGAACGGAGTGTTAAAATCTCTGGTTAAAAGGAGCGGCTGCTCCTTTAAGAGTCTGTTCAGAGAACGGAAGTCGGAGTGAGGGGGCGGCCCCGAGAAGCGCTAGCGAGGAGAATCACTTGCGCAAGAGTTATAAATACTAGTGGAGTACATTACAGCGCAATGTGAAGTAGCATAAGAACATTTAAGTCAAGAGTTTAATTGATGTATTTCGTTCATTAGCGTTTATTCAAGCAAGTGTGCATCCACGACACAATTACTGAGCCCACAACAAGCGTCCTGACAAACATAGCCTACTAGCACCATATCACACCTGGCTTGTTTAAAGGTCCCATGGCATGAAATTTTCACTTTGAGGTTTTTTTAACGTTAAAATGAGTTCCTCTGACCTTAAGTCACCCCAGTGGCTAGAAATTTCATAATGTGTAAACCAAACTATGCCCAACATTTGAGAATGGTGCGTCTAAACGGCACGTTGATAAGCTCTTCCCTTTACTACGTCAGCAAGAGAGATGATCCCCACGCCCCCCCTCTGGATTCCCACCCACTGTATGGATTGCCCCGCCCAGTTGTAGTGAGGAGACCATAGAGGGAGGACACAACATGGCATCACCTAAGCGAGCGAAACATGGAAATTGCGCTGTACATGGATGTGACAACACAGAAAAGAGTCTGTTTTTACTGCTGACGGGAGAGCCCCTGAAGACGCAGTGGCTTAATTTTATTTACTCCAATAATACGCCGTCGAGTCTACCTAAGACGGTGTATGTTTGTCAGAAGCATTTTCCTGAGGAATGTTTCCACAACTTGGGACAGTACAGGGCAGGTTTAGCACATCAACTGTCACTGAAGCCTGGGTCCGTACCAAGCATCCCTGCCGCATCAGCAACAAACACCGAACAAGTAAGTGTATAACTGTTAAGTCGTTTTGCCGTGTTTTAAAATCGGTGCGTTTGCAATGGCTACATTAGCTGTGCAGCTAACCGCTTCCTGCAGTTAGCCAGGTACTCTGTGCTATCTCTGTTATAATAGCCAATCAAAACAGTTTTTACAAAGACACCCACATTCTTTAAGTCACTCGTTCATTTTATTTGTTTGTTCAGTAAAAACCCAAACATTTGTTGAATTTATTTTATTTCCTCGCGTCGCACCTTAATGACGTCAGCGCGCAGTATTTTTCCCTGATTCTGGGCCGGGGTGTCATGAGTGGCAGAGCAGCTCCATCGCTGCGATCCATTGAAAGTCAGCCCTAGATCCAATCTTTTGTCGGGAGCCGAGGTCGCGCGGGCGGCCCTCCAGTGGCATCGGCCACCCGTGGAGGCAGCGGTTCTCCCAGGGGCGAGTTGGGGGGAGGAAACGGCAAAGTCCCCACTCCTCCATGGTAAAACTGCTCAGTTTTACCATGGGCCTCAGGCTGAAAAAAACCCGACAAAGTCCCAGTTTTACCATGGGCTCGAGTTGTACCATTTTTTTTTTTAGACAGGGTGGACGGACCAGGGCATTCACCCGCCTGGCCGTGCCCGACGAGGAGTGCTCTCGGCCGGCTTGGGAGGCAGACGGCAGCCCCTCCTGGAAGTGCAGTTTTACCATGGGCCTTAGGCGGAAAAAAAATGACAAAGTCCCACTGCTCAGTTTTACCATGGGCCTCAGGCGGGAAAAAATGACAAAGTCCTAGTTTTACCATGGGCTCGAGTTGTACCTTTTTTTTTTTTTAGACAGGGCGGACGGACCAGGGCATTTGCCCGCCTGGCCGTGCCCGACGAGGAGCGCTCTCGGCCGGCTTGGGAGGCAGACGGCAGCCCCTCCCCCCATGGCACGCCCCCACCCTCTACCCTTCCCCGCCTCCATGCTTCTCATTAGCAAAACGATGCACTGGGAAAAGGGCTGAAATGGGGCTTTCTTCCAGGAGGCTATATCTACGTTCCGAGGGTTCATTTCGAGAAAGGCTGCGGATATAACATCCGGAAGCCTCCACGATCCCGTTTAAAGCATCAACAAACCACCATGCCATGGGTCCTTTAAATGTTCAAATAGCGCTTTATAAAGTTACCTAACATATACAAGTGCAATGTGCTTTTTGAGCACGGGTCACGTCATGAAGTTTACTCATCACCATAACAAATAGCCAGTAGGCTTGCGCTAGCCAACAGAACACAAACACTACGTTTTATTTCGTCTTCCCTTCACCACCTCTCTGTATGGCTGTCATTCTACTGTTTGAGTAGAACTACTGACACATTCACAACGTTTCCAGACGGGGATTTAAAAATGACTGCAGCCTATGTTATGCTGGGGACTGCTCACTATGGACAACATTACATGTAGTTTCAGCGAGACTAGTTGGTTGTAGGCTAATTCAAGTGCTTCCTTCCGTAAGCTAAGTTTGCCTGGCTCACAGATGCAAATGGACAATTTTAACGAGTAGTAGATGAAGAATGTAAACATAATGATGTTGTGCTTTTGCAACTTGTGCGTTTATGACTTATTGCGTCAAAAGCAGCATGTCCTTACCTTGAAGTGGGATCTGCTTCTGCCTGAGTGCCCATACGGCCACCTTGAAACAGTTCACAGCGTTTAGCTACTCGTGTTGATTGGCTGTATCCCTTGTGCCGCTTCTCCCCGAGTGCACGTACGGCCACCTTGAAACAGTTCACAGCATTTAGCTACACGTGTCGATTGGCTATATCTCTTGTGCCAAACAAATCAGATGTGGTGGGCGGGACCGTGTTCTTGAACTCAGAGGCGAGTGCAGGAAAGGACGTGCAGTGACAGTCGTGTTAGGAACGAAATGGCAGCAAAAAGGCATGTTATCGGCATATCGGTGGAAATTATGGCCGATGCCAATAACCCTAAAAATGCAGAATATCGGCCCGATATATCGGCCAGGCCGATTATCGGTCGACCCCTAATAAATATATATTTTATATTATATAAAAAATACACACCATTTTCTACACCACAGAATACTGAAGACACCAAAACTTTGAAACAACATATGGAACACACAGAACAATGCGACATCCAAAAATTAGGGAAAAAAAAAAAAGTATATTATGCAATAAAAAAAAAATAAAAAAAAATCTACTTGTACACTCTGTGGGATTTTTATAACTGAATGGCCTTGAGCTCGAGAAAGTGTTTAGAGAAATAACAGGTGCACAGAGATTTCATACTAACTGGATATAAAATGTTCACACACATGGGAATGATTTGTTGGCATCCAATCTTGTTTAATTGCAGCTCCCCATTTTTCTCGTCTTTTTTGGCTCGCCGGGAAGCAGTGAAAAGTTAAACCAGGCTCATCTCCACGTCTGTTATTACATTCAAAAGCACTACAGGTCTCTGGCACTGTGCTTTTTAGATGTAACTTCTGAATTGGGCTTACAATCACTCATGTACACTTGTGTGGCTACTGTGCTGGTTGTTGTCAAACACAAAGCTTGACCAGCAATATGGCCACATAAATAAATCCACAGTTATGATGTCATGTGAAAGGGCATTATAGAATAGCAATTTTACCACCCTCCCCACAGACCAGCAGCAGACATGAACTTTTAAAAGCCATGACACACCCCATGAAAATGATAGGTTTTTCTGATGTAAAAAAAAAAAGACCACGATAAATAAGTTCAAAACTTTTCCCACCTTTAATGTGACCTATAACCTGTACAATTAAACTGAAAAACAAACAAATCTGTTAGGGGAAAAAATTTAATAAAAAAAAAATACAATAAGCTGGTTGCACAAGTGTGCACACCCTTAAACTAATACTTTGTTGAAGCACCTTTTGATTTAATTACAGCATTCAGTCTTTTTGGGTTGGAGTCTATCAGCCTGCCACATCTAGACTTGCCAATATTTACCCACTCTTATTTGCAAAAACGCTCCAAATCTGTCAGATTGCAAGGGCATCTTTTGTGTACAGCCCTCTTCAGGTCACCCCACAGATTTTCAATTGAATTTACAATGGTGCTTGAAAGTTTGTGAACCCTTTACAATGCCCAAACAACCTCATGTCTGATCGTCCGAGGCGACTAAAGTCTGTACAAGAACGAGTAAAACTTTAATGGTAATTGTCTAATCGGACGACAAAAGTTAGTGCTGGCAACCTAAGCAACACAGGTGCTAAGAGAGCAGGGAACCAGTCTAAAGTCATTCGTCTTGTTTCACAGGAAATGCATTCAAAAGTTTTATTCATCAATGCAATAATATGAGTGATTCCACGCTTATGGGTACTGAAATGGGGACATGAACTTATTTTTAAAAATTCACCTAAAACCATTTCTTTTGCCACCATCAGGTCACAAAACATGTAATCTTTAATGAATGATATGTTAAGATAACTTTAATTTTCTGAGATGTAATAAAAATATATATATGCCAAAGTCAAGCCTATGAGTTCCAAAATGATGTCTGTTACATTACTTCTGTTACGATTGTCCATCTCGCGTCTGTTACAAATTAATTACAATCTAGCTATATACCATGTTAATCTTATTGAAAGAATGTGTATGTTTATTCTACTACACATATTTATTAATTATATTTGCTAAAACATCACCTTCCTATGTTTCAAAAAGTAATTCTACATTGTTAAAATTGAGAATATACATGTCCACAACACTTCTGTTACGTTCTGACTTTGGCATATAAATGTTTATTACATCTCAGAAAATTAAAGTTATCTTTTAACATATCATTCATTAAAGATTACATGTTTTGTGACCTGATGGTAAAAAAAGAAATATTTTTAAAAGTTCACCTAAAACCAAGTTCATGTCCCCATTTCAGTACCCATAAGCATGGAATCACTCATATATAAAAGTGCAAATAATATTTTGAGGAAATCATTCAAATTTCCTTGTTTTTGGTTATAATTCATTGAAGTATGCATGTGTTCGAGTGTACTGGAAAAGCTCGGCTCAGAGGGGTCCAGGTAATGACGTAATTATATCAATTGGCTAAGGGTGATGAGGGTCAAGGACATTGTGTGCCAGCAGCGTGGTTGAAGCAGGCAGGTGTCAAACTTGGAGCATTATTCAGTGATATTGTTTATTATTAACTCCAATCGTGATACATCAGCTAAAAAAAATGCTCTACTACCGGATTACTTGGACAATCTTAGTCAGAAAGAAATGAAGGATAGCATGGAAATTAGAGTTTATTAGCAGTTGTGATCCATTCAAAATGACTGGAGTGACAGTGCAGATTTGTGGCCTAGTGTTAGCATTAGCTACATGTTGAAATATACATTCCTCTTCCCGAAGACTCCCGACACGGAAGAACAGTTTAAAAAAAAAAAAATTAAAAACCTACAAAAGCAAGAAAACCTTTGTGTAAAGAATTTTTCCCTGACATCAACTTTTGGGAACAGAATGTTGCGAAAGCAAAGCATTTACTCTCAAAGGGCTCTAACCTAAATCCTGCCCCTCCATGTCTCATCAACCCCAAGGACATGTACCGTAGTAACAGAGCTATCTGCACTTGATCATTTATACAGTGATGCTTATTATTGTGAAAACAATATCTGAAGTGTTATTTGTAAAATAAAATATCTTGCTCAAGACTTTCAAACAATATTGTAAGATTTTATTTTCATTTTATCTAATGGTACAATAATTACAAATGCTAACAGAATCAGCACATTTCAGTTGTAGCTATAGTCATATAGTAATTATAATCATTCTTGGAATAATAATTTCAATAAATGGCTAATATTCAGGGCGGCATGGTGGTGTAGTGATTAGCACTGTCGCCTCACAGCAAGAAGGTCCGGGTTCGAGCCCTGTGGCCTGCGAGGGCCTTTCTGTGCGGAGTTTGCATGTTCTCCCCGTGTCCGCGTGGGTTTCCTCCGGGTGCTCCGGTTTCCCCCACAGTCCAAAGACATGCAGGTTAGATTAACTGGTGACTCCAAATTGACCGTAGATGTGAATGCGAGTGTGAATGGTTGTCTGTGTCTATGTGTCAGCCCTGTGATGACCTGGTGACTTGTCCAGGGTGTACCCCACCTTTCGCCCGTAGTCAGCTTAGATAGGCTCCAGCTTGCCTGTGACCCTGTGGAACAGGATAAAGTGGCTACAGATGATGAGATGAGGTTAATATTCAGTTCCCTTTTCATTAATTCTCGATTCAAAGACACAAATGAGTCACACAGGTTGATCAGTGTGTCACGGACAATAACAATTTTATCCAAAATAGTTTTTCCTGCGCGAGTTGATTTATTCCATTTCACATGCATGCAGCTGTTGTAAAGTTCAGTGTATTTGTGGAGAACTCTTGAACTGTAGGTTCCTTTCTAAACTCTGGTTCCATGGTGACATTTTGCACAGGACTGCGTTCCTTTGATAAGACACAAAGCTCCAGCATTATTATACTCTTTCAAAACTCTACAGCTTAATATATCCTAAATTATTAATTTCTCTGCGACTAGAATTTCTGTCTTTCTGAATGTGTGCATATATTGGTGTTACGGTTTTGTGGATTGATAATTATGCTGCTTCACCAAAATAAAAAAAAAATAAAAACCCTGCAACATATCATCTCTAACCACTTTATCCTGTTCCACAGGGTCGCAGGCAAGCTGGAGCCTATCCCAGCAGACTATGGGCGAAAGGCGGGGTAGTACATCCTGGACAAGTCGCCAGGTCATCACAGGGCTGACACAGACAACCATTCACACTCACATTCACACCTACGGTCAATTTAGAGTCACCAGTTAACCTAACCTGCATGTCTTTGGACTGTGGGGGAAACCAGAGCATCGGGAGGAAACCCACGCGGACATGGGGAGAACATGCAAACTCCGCACAGAAAGGCCCTCGCCGGCCACGGGGCTCAAACGCGGACCTTCTTGCTGTGAGGCGACAGCACTAACCACTATACCACCATGCCGCCCCAACTGCAACGTCTCCTTTCCAAAATAAAATAAAGCTCTGGGCAAGTGGAATTGTTTTTCAGGCAAGTATGTTTTGAGAGCTGCTTGCCCATTGGGCAGGTAAGGCTGGGAGAATTTTTTTTTTTTACTGCCTTTAGAATTTAATGTTTCTGCATAAATATGACCTAAAACATCAGATTTTCACACAAGTCCTAAAAGTAGATAAAGAGAACCCAGTTACACAAAAGAGACAAATATTATACTTGGTCATTTATTTATTGAGGAAAGTGATCCAATATTACATATCTGAGTGGCAAAAGTATGTGAACCTTTGCTTTCAGTATCTGGTGTGACCCCCTTGTGCAGCAATACCTGCAACTAAACGTTTCTGGTAACTGTTGATCAGTCCTGCACACCGGCTTGGAGGAATTTTAGCCTATTCCTCTGTACAAAACAGCTTCAACTCTGGGATGTTGGTGGGTTTCCTCACATAAACTGCTCGCTTCAGGTCCTTCCACAACATTTCGATTGGATTAAGGTTAGGACTTTGACTTGGCCATTCCAAAACATTAACTTTATTCTTCTTTAACCATTCTTTGGTAGAACGACTTGTGTGCTTAGGGTCGTTGTCTTGCTGCATGATCCACCTTCTCTTGAGATTCAGTTCATGGACCGATGTCCCGACATTTTCCTTTAGAATTTGCTGATATAATTCAGAATTCATTGTTCCATCAATGATGGCAAGCCATCCTGGCCCAGATACAGCAAAACAGGCCCAAACCATGATACTACCACCACCATGTTTCATAGATGGGATAAGGTTCTTATGCTGGAATGCAGTGTTTTCCTTTCTCCAAACATAACATGTCTCATTTAAACCAAAAAGTTCTATTGTGGTCTCATCCATCCACAAAACATTTTTCCAATAGCCTTCTGGCTTGTCCACGTGATCTTTAGCAAACTGCAGATGAGCAGCAATGTTATTTTTGGAGAACAGTGGCTTTCTTCTTGCAACCCTGCCATGCACACCATTGTTGTTCAGTGTTCTCCTGATGGTGGACTCATGAACATTAGCCAATGTGAGAGAGGCCTTCAGTTGCTTAGAAGTTACCCTGGGGTCCTTTGTGACCTCGCCGACTATTACACGCCTTGCTCTTGGAGTGATCTTTGTTGGTCGACCACTCCTGGGGACAGTAACAATGGTCTTGAATTTCCTCCATTTGTACACAATCTGTCTGCCTGGGGATTGGTGGAGTCCAAACTCTTTAGAGATCTTTTTTTAACCTTTTCCAGCCTGATGAGCATCAACAATGCCTTTTCTGAGGTCCTCAGAAATCTCCTTTGTTTGTGCCATGATACACTTCCACAAACACGTGTTGTGAAGATCAGACTTTGATAGATCCCTGTTCTTTAAATAAAACAGGGTACCCACTCACACCTGATTGTCATTCCATTGATTGAAAACACCTGACTAATTTCACCTTCAAATTAACTGCTAATCCTAGAGGTTTACATACTTTTACCACTCACAGATATGTAATTTTGGATCATTTTCCGCAGTAAATAGATGATCATTTACAATATTTGTCTCATTTGTTTAACTGGGTTCTCTTTATCTACTTTTAAGACTTGTGTGAAAATCTGATGTTTTGGGCCATATTTATGTAGAAATATTGAAAATTCTAAAGGTTTCACAAACTTTCAAGCACCACTCTGTCTGTGTGTGTGTCTCTCACACACACACACACACTGCTCAGCGTAAATGAGTACACCCCCCTTGAAAAGTAACATTTTAAACAATATCTCAATGAACACAAACAATTTCCAAAATGTTGACAAGACAAAGTTTAACATAACATCTGTTTAACTTATAATGTGAAAGTAAGGTTAATATCACTTGGATTACACATTTTTTTTCAGTTTTACTCAAATTATGGTGGTACAAAAAAAAAAAAAAAAAAAAAAAGTACACCCCATAAGAAAAAAAAAATACTACATCTAGTACTTTGTATGGCCTCCATGATTTTTAATGACAGCACCAAGTCTTCTAGGCATGGAATGAACAAGTTGGCGACATTTTGTAACATCAATCTTTTTCCATTCTTCAACAATGATCTCTTTTAGTGACTGGATGCTGAATGGAGAGTGATGCTCAACTTGTCTCTTCAGAATTCCCCAAAGAAAATAATTTCTTTCCACCACAAAGGTGAAGGCTACAAGAAGATCAGCAAAGCTTTACTTATCAGTCAGAATACTGTAGCAAAAGTGGTACAAAAATTTAAGAAAGATGGAACTGCAACCATCTCACAGAGACGTCCAGGTCGTCCACGGAAGTTGACACCTTGACAGGAGCGTCTTCTGATGAGAAGGGTTGAAGAAAATCGGCATGCAAGTTCACTGCAGTTATCTAAAGTAGAAGAAAGCCAAACTGGGGTGACTCCCGAGACACAATATAGCGTACACTGCAGACGAATGGCATGCATGGATGCCGTCCATGAAAGAAGCCTCTCCTAAAGCCCAGGCACAAAAAAAAGCCCACCTAGAGTTTGCCAGGGCCCATGCTGACAAAGATGAAGATTACTGGGACTCTATACTCTGGACTGTTGAGACCAAGATAAATGTTTTTGGAACTGATGGCTTCAAAACTGTATGGCATCGCAAAGGTGAGGAATACAAAGAAAAATGCATGGTGTCTACAGTGAAACATGGTGGTGGTAGTGTCCTTATGTGGGGCTGCATGAGTGCTGCTGGTGTCGGGGAGCTGCATTTCATTGATGGCATCATGAATTCACAGATGTATTGCTCTATACTGAAAGAGAAGATGCTACCATCACTCTGTGCCCTTGGTCGTTGTGCACTTTTCCAACATGACTCAACACACTTCTAAGGCCACTGTTAGATTTCTGAAGAACAGGGTGAAAGCGATTCAGTGGCCAAGTATGTCACCTGATCTGAACCCAATCAAACACCTATGGGGAATTCTGAAGAGACAAGTTGAGCATCACTCTCCATCCAGCATCCAGTCACTAAAAGAGGTCATTGTTGAAGAATGGAAAAAAAGATTGATGTTGCCAAATGTCACCAACTTGTTCATTCCATGCCTAGAAGACTTGGTGCCGTTGTTAAAAATCATGGAGGCCATACAAAGTACTAGATGTAGTATTTTTTCTTGTGGGGTGTACCCTTTTTGTACCACCCTAATTTGAGTAAAACTGGAAAAAAAGAAAAAAAAAAAGTGTAATCCAAGTGATATTATTAACCTTACTTTCACATTACAAGTTAAACAGATGTTATATTAAAACTTTGTCTTGTCAACATTTTGGAAATTGTGTTCATTGAGATATTGTTTAAAAGGGGGTGTACTAATTTATGCTGAGCACTGTGTGTATATATATATATATATATATATATATATATATATATATATATATATATATATATATATATGCGCGCGCGTGTATATACACGGTATAGCATGCTGCTAGAAATTTTGGGCCCTATGAAAGCATTTAATACCACCCTCTCCCCCCCAAAAAAAAAAAAAAAAAAAATCCATAACCCTTAGTTTATCCAGAGGAAGTGTTCTTAGTGTAATTTTCTAACAAAACACACACATGAATTAAAGAGTCTGAGTTCATCAATACCAGTAATGACTCACTAGATCTGAACACCTCTCCTGAATTTATCACAGAAGACACAGACCTTATTTGTACCCTGATATTACTTTTCAGCACAAGGTGTCAGTATTTAGTTAGCGACCTATCCAGGCTGTAGCTAGTAGATAAGTATCAACTTAGTGTTGGCTGGTCTTGCTGTCACAGACTTCCAAATTCATCCTTATGTCTCCTTTATGTACTGACTCATTATATGCAGTTAAATATCTAGGTTGATCAATAACTAATTGATAGATGATTACATGGTATGCTGCAAGAAATCCACCGAGTCCCCCCACCCTTTTTTTTTTGGCTGTGCCAATTTAATAGAAAAACAGTAAATACAGTAATCAGAAATGTAGTGAGATTCATTCATCAACTTTAATAAGACTTGAGCAATAGCAACAAATAAATGTAAACAATGGCAAAACATCTAAACATACAAACAGGCCAAATGGCAGAGAATAAATCCCTCAACCTCAAATATTTAGTATCTCAATGTTCAACAGCCCCAAATGAGCATACTCTACATGCAGTTTTAAAGCAAATTATGGGCTTTATCGTGAAACATGGGGAACTTTTTTTTTTTAAGCACAATAATGAATTTTACATCAACAAATTTGTCATACCATGCTGCCTGCAAATGGACATATCAAAAACAGAAAAGGGTATTCTCTCTGGCTGCATCATGGCTTGCACAGGGCCCTGGCTCTAAACCATAAAGTACATAATTCAGAATCTGTCATATAAATCATCCTAACAGTATGTTGTGAGAACTATGTGTATGTATCACTAACATTTGGATGGAATGAGCTGCATGCTTGGTTAGTAACATTAGTTGATCATAAAGAGAAACAAATATCTGAAAAGGGTGATCTCAAAAGTGGCAATGGTATTATCCCCTTTAAATCTTAAGTCAAGCTATCCAACAATCTTTTTAACCAGTTTGTCAATTTTTCATATGCCAGTTGTACATTTCATGTTTGGAATTTCTACATGAACGTTATCAGCTAAAATTGTACTTGCTTGCTATAGCTAGCTGCTCACATGGTTAATGTGGCATAAATACTAAAATTGGCCTGCATGTGCCTTAACCTCAAAGCCCTTTATTCACAGATTGCACTGTGAATACATCAACAAAATACTGCTCACCTCCTTCGGTTTCAACTGGGGGGGGGGGGGGGGGGGGGGGTTGAGGCAGTGCTTCCTAACCCTGACGCTGCATCTGTGCATGTTGAGGGCAGACCTCATTAGTGAACAAGCTAATTATTAGCATGCATCTTAACCTAGCTGGTGCACTAGCTGTAGTGGACCTACAAATTCACTGAGCTCTTTGCAGACCAAAATTACATTCATTACTGGTCTCATTTTCAGTGGCAGTAAAGGTAACCTATGAAATATTCAAGTAAAACACTGCACTGTAAATTAATTTGTTAGCCTGATCATGTGGTAATGGTTAAGGGGCTCATTTCACTGAGTACGATCTGGAGAGAAAAAAAAAAAAAGCACGTGACCACGCACGACTATGATCACAGCTATGTTTTCCCATAGCCGCGGGCAAAATCTGTGCAATCTAAACCCATTATTTTTTGTGTACGCTCCATGTTCGAGGTTCTCGTTCAACCTTCGATGTGTACGCTCTACCTGCGTCCTATACGCTCTGTAGATGCTTTACATACACACTACTTGAGTCTATCCACTTGATCTGATGCGATCTTAACATGACCAAGGCTTGTTCTGTTCGACCAATCTGCGACATAACGTCGATCTCTTGGCGATCTATCCTCGCAAGTGCGCGACCTCAGCCGATCTAGCTATGTACGAGTTGCAACGTACCCTCGATCAATACGATTTAGCCTGCGATATAAACGTTCTAGCCTCGCTCTGTACGCTCAATTCTCTAGCTTTTCTAGACAGATTCTCACCCGAGCTACTCGCGAATGTGTCACGGTCGCCTGGATTTGCGTGCGACCCACTGTGACCGTATAAAAAGCCCCGGTGATTGGTGGCCGACCATCAGTTTTTGACCAGCCTCCGAAGGGACAACATGGACCCAATCGCTCTGCATCATGCTATTGCGCCCTATTTATATGACATTCAGTAAGCGTAGCTTATGCACCCTATTTATGACATTCAGTACATGTAGCTTTAATAGGATTAGGCGAAGGTAGGTCACAACTTAAGCGATGGTCGATCTTCATTGGTTGAAGTAGGTCGCACCTTAATCCTCTTTAGAATCCAATCGTGGGAAGAATAGGGAGCGTACGGGTCTAGGGAAGGTCTGGGACAGGTTGCATGGAGCAAGGCTTGATCGCAAAAGAGTGAAGCTAGATTGCACGGCTCGAGTGAGTGTCGAGGACAGGCCGAGCAGCACAACCATGCGTGCAGTCAGTTCTCGCTCGAGGAGACTGAGCATCGCTCATCCCCGTTCTAGCCTCAATTGTCTCTTGACCAATGCATCCTTTCCTCGACCTTGTTCGCTCTTTCGACGCTCTCTGTGCAACTTTTAGGTCGAGGCCAGAGTAGCCAAAAATTGTACTCAAGTAAGAGTATTGTTACAAGTAAAAAGTAGTCATCCAATTAATTACTTGAGTAAGAGTAAAAAGTACCAAGTGAAAAAACTACAAGTACTGAGTAACTGCTGAGTAACTTTTGTTTATTGATCAGGATGTCATAACAGGCAGAGATTTCATATATTTCACACAAACTGTGTGTGTGTGTGTGTGTGTGTGTAGTTCTGTGTATTAACAATAAGCTCAAGGCAGTCTGCACATAAACCATAACACTGTGCGGGCGCGTGCATGTTCACGCCGTGAAGTGACTGTTCAGCTTTAACAGCAGCTGAACATCACACGTAATATCTCCTCATACAAAAAAGACTGGAAATAATCCTGTAAGATGCAATCAACGATTTTAATCCTTTCGTCTCCCAAAAAGTTGTTTACTGGCTCCATCTCGCAGAGGAGTTAGCAAGTGGAAGGAACAAGCAGAAAGGTTGCCAACTAGCTGCCAGTGCCCAGCTTGGCTGGGTGGTGGGGATTGCTAGCAAGCGGTCAAGCTAACAAGCTAATGCCCTTCCTTTTGTGAACAAGCACTTGTAGACAAATAAAACAAATCTCACAGAAGGGGGGGAAAAAAAAAAAAAAGTCTTCACAAATCCCTCTAAACCACAACAAACACAGTAGCTTGAAAAAAAAATGGAGATTTCACAAACGATATGTTACACATTGTTATTTAGTAAGTTTTCACCAGTCTTCCATTCTCAGTTTTTGACCAGAGCCGTGTACAACTGCAACGCTATTGAGGAGCTGACATTAGGCGAGCAACCTTTTCATGAGCATTTTTTGGCTTCACATCAATAAAAAGTGATTATTAGGAAGACTTTTTGTAGTTTTATTTCTTGGTTCTCTGGTGTGTGTTTGTTATCTTGCCGTCTGAGGCCACAGTGCATCAATACATTTCCACAAAACAATGCATTTTACAGTTATGATGTTACAACAGGCCTAACGTCTGCCTACGAAGACAGCCAAAAGCACACAGCCTACTTACCGCAATGTGTTTCCTCAAATTCGACGTTGAGTTTTTATAAGCTGAAACGTCCACTGGTTTGGGGAGACACATGTGACACCGCATAACATAGCTTATTTTTTTTGTTGTTTGGAGAATGAACATGGTTTGTATGTGTGGCCAGGGGTGTGCCTCTTCGGCTTGATGAGAAACGCTGGCCGCTGTCTCTGCCATTTTTCTTCTGCTTCCGTGCTCTTTTC
Source organism: Neoarius graeffei (assembly GCF_027579695.1). Classification (NCBI taxonomy): domain Eukaryota; kingdom Metazoa; phylum Chordata; class Actinopteri; order Siluriformes; family Ariidae; genus Neoarius; species Neoarius graeffei. The sequence continues at coordinate 55,132,106 of NC_083576.1, forward strand.
CACCTGGACTTGTCTTGCCGCGGGAATTGTGCGCGGGCGCGCGTGGCGGCTTGGCTCTGTGTGATTGACCAGTTCCCTCAGGATTTCACGGGCCTTTTTTGAGATTGTTGCAGGCTAAAATATCTGAGGTTGCGGGGGTTTTCCAAAAAATTACGATGAAAGTTGCGGTGTTTTTTAGGTTTTTGTTGCAATTACACTGCGGGAGGAAGTGAAAGTTGCGAGAAATTGTTGCGATTCTCTTTGTGATTAAATTGAGTGATAAGTTATTACTGAAAAACCATTGATTAAAAAACAAAGACACTGAGAAATGGTCCTATAAACAACTTTACCAATATGAAAGATTACCAGGACTACAAAAATGCAGAAAAATAGGCTTTACTTATCCAAATGCACCTGTTGGTTCAAAAGTTAAAGTGCATAGAACCTCACAGCACAACATGAAGTTACCTTAAAATATAAATGCCTCAGCTTTCATGTAAGAAAAACTATTAATACTAGTACTGTGTGCAGGCAGTCTCTCCTGAAGACTAAATTAAACAATAATAAGCTAATAAAATAAATGGCTCAGGCTTCATAGAAGGAAAAAAAAATGAACAGAATCTCACTGTATGATGCTGAAGCTGCCTAAACAATGGAAAATAAAATACCATTTTGGCAAAAATGTTGGCATCCATTAATTTCTTGTATTAAGTAAAAAAAATATAAAGTGCACACAGTCCTTCACTGTAAGCATAACACTTTCAGTAACAGAATTTAAGCCTATATAAAACACTGACTTGCACATGCAGTGTTGCCAGATACTGCTGACATTTTCCAGCCCCAAAACGCACTTGAAACCACCCAATCTGGCAACACTGGAAGTAAGGCGGAAGATAGTTTGTCGACGTCACCTCAAGACGACGCCAACGATTGGTCAAATTTGTGGGAAAGTTGCGGTAATTGGATATAATTGCAACACCGCCCTGAATTCGCAGGGATTGGTTGAATTTGCATTGACGTTGCAAATCGCAATATCGCAAAATCCTGGAGGGTCTGATTGGTGAAATGGAGTTAAACCATAGCTCCTCGCACTATGGCTCTGGCTGCTACATTTGATCGGTGAGATGCGGTCATGTGACAGAGCCTCTGCTGGAAGTCTCGACAAAACATGAACAAACAGACCACGCATCGCACAGATCAATAAAATAAAGTAGCAAGTAATGAGCAGAATATAGCCCAATGTAACAGAGTAAAATTACCGCTTCTTCACAAATATACTCAAGTAAAAAGTATGCTGCATTAAAACTACTCTTACAAGTACAATTCATCCAAAAAGTTACTCAAGTAAATGTAACAGAGTAAATGTAGCGCATTACTACCCACCTCTGGTTGAGGCTCAGTTTTTTGACATGTCAAAAAACCGAGCTTCGATCTCTTTGTCGGGGAGACCATTCCTCGACCACGTGCAACCACGGAAGACCAAGGCGTGACCAACCCTCGGTCAACCGTCGACTGCATACAACCTGCAGCGACCAAGCCACGCTCTGAGACTACAGCGCAGACTTCCAGGAAGATTTCTCAGTGAAATGACCCCCTAAGCCACAATAATCTTCTATAGCATTAATGTTAGCAATGGTTCAGCCACAATAATAATCTTCTGTAGCATTAACTACAGCTTCGATCTCTGTCGGGGAGACCATTCCTCAACCACGTGCTGAGGTGACATCGCCAAACTACCTTCCGCCTTACTTCCAGTGTGACCAAGGCGTGACCAACCCTCGGTCAACCGTCGACTGCATACAACCTGCAGCGACCAAGCCACGCTCTGAGACTACAGCGCAGACTTCCAGGAAGATTTCTCAGTGAAATGTTACATTAATAGCCACCAAAGGAAGGTCAGTAAATAAATGTATAGGGTACCTTTCTTCGGGGGGAATAAAAAACCTGGGTGACTGTCAGCCTTTTTTCTCTCTCACAGCTTTCTGCTGCCTCTCTGTACATTTCTGGTAACCCAACTTCTTCACAATAGTGTCAATCTACTGATGGTTCACCATCAATTCTGCTTCTACGGTGCACAGCTAACATTAGTGCTGGATTGGAAAGCACCCCTGTATATAAATACACAAATATTTGCACTTAAATATACAAAAGTACACATAATAGAAAAATAGGTGACTAGTTGCTCTGTATAATCAAATGTACATCAAAATACCAAAAATGTTGGCTGCTCTTAGAAAATGGGGGGAAAAACAAGGTGCTCAGGCAAGAAGACAATCCAGGCACTCCAAATATATGAGAAAATGAACAAACAAGAATAGAATAAGAGAGCCTTTATAATAGTGACTAAATCATTGCAAAGCCAACATGTTTCAGCCATTGTTGGTCTTCATTACGGCTTTAAAAGCCAGGCAAATAAATAATATTATATATATATATATATATATATATATATATATATATATATATATATATATATATATATATATATATATATATATATATGATATCACGATAGGCAGGCTGACTCTCAGCGGGACCCTTCAGTCAGTGCAAGGACACAAAAGGATAAAATAAATCAAGGTTTTTAATGTGATGCCAGGAAATTAAACAGGAAAGGTAACTCAATGTTCAAACGAAGATGGATTCCCAAAAGTCAAACTCAAATAATGTCTCTGGCTTTAGAACAACAAAATTATACACAGGTTTCCTTCAGTCCAATATCCTTTTCCCAGAACAAACAAAATCTTCTGCCTTACTTTGAGTCCAGTTAACAATCCCTGTAGTCTTTAGCCCGATGGCAGCCCAGTAGCAGGCATCCGTAACACAGGGAAGTATTTCAGTGCAAAATCCTTCAGGTAAGAAGTCCAGGTGAGCTTTCCAACAAATACTCTACCCAGCAGGTTCCACTCAGCAACAGGAGTCCCTGAACCTCACTCCTCTCCCCTCTACCTTCACACTGAGAGCTTTTGAGCTCTCACAAAGCCCTCTTGCGCATTAGGCCCTCATTGGCCACAGGTGTGCTGCCGTGTTGTGTGCTAAGGGGTGCAGTTCCTAACTCCACCACCAGATGGAGTTATAGCTGCCAGAAGTTGGAGCCATCTGCGTGTGATGTAGCGCCCCTCGACAACGCAGCCTCTCGGGATATCACAATATGTATCATCTCCTCTCATTATCTCTAGCTGCTTTATCCTGTTCTACAGGGTCGCAGGCAAGCTGGAGCCTATCCCACCTGACTACGAGCGAAAGGTGGGGTACACCCTAGACAAGTCACCAGGTCATCACAGGGCTGACACAGACAACCATTCACACTCACACCTATGGTCAATTTAGAGTCACCAGTTAACCTAACCTGCATGTCTTTGGACTGTGGGGGAAACCGGAGCACCCAGAGGAAACCCATGCGGACACAGGGAGAACATACAAACTCTGCACAGAAAGGCTCTTGTCGGCCACAGAGCTCGAACCCGGACCTTCTTGCTGTGAGGCGACAGCACTAACCACTACACCACTGTGCCACCCATATATAAGAACAGCAGTAACATTACCCAGATTTTGACATGACAGCTGAAACATATAGACACTAATGAAAGAGAAACAAAGCATGGAATTAGATTATGCGGAATATATACATGGGTTATACCTCACATATTGAAAACAAATATGTATGTACAGGTTTTACAAATTACAGAAAAACATGTAAGGTCTATATCCTCATGAGGACCAGGGTACTTTAAAGCAGGGGTGTCAAACCTGATCCATAAAGGGCCGTGTGGCTGCAGGTTTTCATTCCAGCCATGCAGCAGCACCCTGATTTGGCTTATTCAATCAACTGACACACCCACCCTTTAATCAAGGGTGGGTGTGGCTGCAAGTATTTGACTGTGTGAAGACAGTTCAGTTGATTGAATGATCCAAGTCAGGTGTGCTGCTGCATGGCTGGAATGAAAACCTGCAGCCACAAGGCCCTTTATGGATCAGGTTTGACACCCCTGCTTTAAAGCATTCAATTAATGGATCCAAAAGCTTCCCCCTGATTGAGTTTCTGTATTCTGGCACCACCCCTGACCAAAGGTTTTTATGCTCAGTGCCCTCTCTGTGCAATAAGGAATTGCTGACATTGTGATGTTTGCTAAAGTGGCTAGCCATGGATAATTATGATTCATAATAATACTTTGTAACAATTCCTTGAGGTGGGACAATGAGGAATTGGAGACAGGTGTGATGATTCAAGGTGCACTTTATTTTTATTGTTCACTTTTCAGTGACTACTGACACATGTATACACACACGTAGGAGAATGCAGCTCTCTCTTGTGTTACTGGCCATCTGCAAGACACACAGACACACATTAATTGACAGCCAGTAATTAGGCACAGATATGTAACTCGTCACGTGTTACTTGCTGGTTCTACCTGACCCCTCACCATTCACAACTGTCGCTCAACCACACCCTCACTGCCACATACCCCACCACATGACTCAGGCCAGGGAGCCGTCCGGCCTGCAGTTGACTCCACCCCCTGGAGGGAGAGGTAATCCCCTACCACCATCTGTGCCCCTGGCCTGTTGACCCCCTCGAATATAAACGGCTGAAGGGCCAGATACCAACGAGTGAGCCATGCATTGGCATCCATGTGGTGAAGTCACTGAAGTGGGGCATGGTCCGAACAGAGGGTGAAAGAGCATCCTAGCAGTTAGTCCCAGAGAGTGAGGACCACCCACTTGATGGCCAAACACTTCTTCTTGATGGTGCTGTACTTTGACTCTTGCACTGAGATCTCTTGGCTGATGCACCAGGTGCTCCTCCCCTTCCACCACCTGGAACAAAATTGCCCCCAGCACTCTGTCTGATGAGTTAGTCTGCAAAACAAAAGGGAGAGAAAAGTCAGGAGAATGCAACAGTGGGCCCTCCCACAAAACTGGTTTAATCTGCACAAAAGCCCATTTGCACGGCTTCATCCACTGGACCAGATCTGGTGCCCCCTTTTTAATAAGGCCAGTCAGCAGGCTGGTGACATCCAAAAAGTTAGGCACAAACTGCCTATAATGGCCAGCCAGCCCCAGGAACTGCCTCACCCCCTTTTTGGTCTCACCGTAGGTCTTGGGCAGGCTGCAATTGCTGCCGTCTTATCAATTTGGGGATGCACCTGCCCATGACCCAAGTGGAAGCCCAGATACTATACTTCCACATGTCTAATTGCACAATTTTGGGGGGTTTGACATGAATCTCGCACACCTCAGCAACCTCAGGACAGCCCTTAAATGTTGTAAATGCCACTGGCAATCATTACTATAAATAATGTCATCTAAGTAGGCAGCAGCATACACATTGTGGAGATGGAGGATTCAGTCCATGAGATGCTGAAACGTCGTTGGGGCTCCAAACAACCCAAAAGGAAGGGTAATAAATTGGTGTTGCCCAAATGGAGTGGAAAAGGTCATTTTTTTCCCCAGGATAATGGAGTCAAGGTGGTCTGCCAATATCCCTTTGTCAAATCAAGTGCTGACTAACAGCGAGCTGCGCCTAATTGATCGACCAATTCATCAATGTGAGGCATCAGATATCCATCAAATTTAGACATCACATTGACTTTCCTATAGTCCACAAAGAACTGGGCCGTCGCATTGGTCTTGGGAACTAAGACTGCTGGGCTGCTCTAGTCACTGTACAACTCTTCAATTACCCCAATGTCAAGCATCGCATTGAGTTGATCCTAAACCACATTTTTCTTGTGCTTGGGGAGCCGATACAGGTGGCTGCGCACCACCATGCCCGGGGGAGTCTCTGTGTGGTGCTCTGTGAGGTCAGTACAACTTCATAGAGGGGTGCAAACACATCACAGAATTCCTCCTGTAACCTGATAACCTGTGCTTTCTGGGATGGTGAGAGGTGTTCTCCACAGGGGACCGGGGTGAATTGGGATGCACCTTTTGAACTTACCTTTGGTCTCAGCTCTGCCCTCTATGGAACTACCATTGCCAGAGTCACAGGAACCTCCTCTTGCCATGGTTTCAGGAGATTGAAGTGGCAAATTTGACATGCATCACCCCTATCTGTGTACCTAACCTCATAGTCAACTTCCCCTACTTGCCGTGTGACCTCAAAGGGCCCTTGCCACTTCACGAGTAATTTTGAGCTCAATGTGGGCAGTAAGATGAGCACTTTATCTCCCAGTGCAAATTCTCTTAGCTGTGCCCCTCTGTACAGGTGGGATTGATAGTCTTGCACCTGTAGCAAATTCTCCTGGGTTATGTGACTCAGTGAATGGAGTTTTGCTCTCAGATCAAGAACGTACTGATTTTCATTTTTGCTTTGAGAAGGTCCCTCCTCCCAAATTTCTTTGATGTCTAAGATGCCATGCGGCTTGTGCCCATACAGCAATTCAAATGGGGAAAACCCAGTGGAGGCTTGTGGGACCTCGCGCACTGCAAACAACAGACAGTCTAGCCATTTATCCCAGTTTCTAGCATCCCTGTGAAGGAACTTATGAATCATGTTTTTAAGTGTTTGATTAAATCATTCGACCAGCCCGACCTTTTGGGGATGGTAAACCCTGGTATGCATCAATTTAATTCCCAATAATTCATATAGATTACGTAGTGCACATGACATAAAAGTAGTGCCTTCATCAGTCAGGATTTCTTTTGGAATCCTGACTCAGGAGATAATGCAAAAGAGTGCCTCTGCAACACTATGTGCAGAAATATTGCAAAGAGGCACTGCTTCTGGGTATCATGTTGCATAATCCACTATGATTAACAGAAAGTGATACCCGTGTGTAGATCGATCTCATCTCGTCTCATCTTCTTCCGCTTATCCGGGACCGGGTCGCGGAGGCAGCAGTCTAAGCATGGAAGCCCAAACTTCCCTTTCCCCAGACACCTCGGCCAGCTCCTCGGGAAGAACACCGAGGCGTTCCCAGGCCAGCCGAGAGACATAGTCCCTCCAGCGTGTCCTGGGTCTTCCCCGGGGCCTCCTCCTGGGGGGACCTGCCTGGAACACCTCCCTAGGGAGGCGTCCAGGAGGCATCAGAAAAAGATGCCCGAGCCACCTCAGCTGGTTCCTCTCGATGTGGAGGAGCAGCGGCTCTACTCCGAGCTCCTCCCGAGTGACTGTGCTTCTCACCCTATCTCTAAGGGAGCGCCCAGCCACCCTGCGAAGGAAACTCATTTCAGCTGCTTGTATCCGCGATCTTGTTCTTTCTGTCATTACCCAAAGCTCATGACCATAGGTGAGAGTCGGAACGTAGATCGACCGGTAAATTGAGAGCTTTGCCTTTTGGCTCAGCTCCTTCTTCACCACGACGGACCGGTAAAGCGACCGCATCACTGCGGAGGCTGCACCGATCCGCCTGTCGATCTCACGCTCCATCCTTCCCTCACTCGTGAACAAGATCCCGAGATACTTAAACTCCTCCACTTGAGGCAGGACTTCTCCACCAACCTGGAGAGGGCAAGCCATTCTTTTCTGGTCGAGAACCATGGCCTCGGACTTGGAGGTGCTGATTCTCATCCCAGCTGCTTCACACTCGACTGCAAACTGCCCCAGTGCATGCTGAAGGTCCTGGTTTGAAGAAGCCAACAGGACAACATCATCCGCAAAAAGCAGAGATGAAATCCTGTGGTTCCCAAACCACGAGCGGCTAGATCGATCTAATAGTCTGAAAAGATCCATGCTAATTCTTTTGAAGATGAACTCAATTAATGGTAATGGTCACAATAGCACTTTTGGCGTGGCTGCTGGGTTTTCCAGTTGGCATTTGTGACAAGCCGCACACCACCTGCAGACTTTGGTGTGAATCCCTGGCCAATAAAAATGGGCCATGAGGTGATTTAGTGTTTTGTCCTGACCTAGATGCCCAGCCATGGAATTATGATGAGCTGTATGGAATAAAAGTTCCCTATGGCTCTTCGGGACCAACAACTGTGTCATCTCTCCCTTAGTCTGAGTGCCCTGCATCACTCAATATAGCCTATCCTTAATAATACAAAAATATTAGACACCCAGTAATTAGGCACAGGCATAACTCATCATGTTATCTGCTGGTTCAACCTGACTCCTCATTGTTCACAGCCGACACTTGACCACACCCTTGCTGACACATACTTGTACACATGATACCGACAAGGCCAGTAGTACAAGCACAAGCAATGTTTGATGACAACCATTACTATTCACATTAGTGAAAATTATATATGGGGGGAAAACAATACAACAATTAAAGGACAAAAAGGGGATCTGGGGTGGTGGTGGGTGTTTTGGAGCGAGCTCAGCAAGTGAAAAGGAATGATTGGCACTGCTTAAAAGAACCTCCTTCATTCAAGGGCAAATTGTGATTGGTGTTGGTGAGTCAGCTGATTATCAGTTGATAGCTGGGAAGTGGGCAGACTACTGTGGCCTGCCTGAACTCATGCGATACTTGATTTCTGTCAGGACCACTCTTGTCCAGTACAAGAGCAATTTATTAGGACATACAAGAAGTAGGCAAATTAACAGTTATATTTGGCGGAATGGCTCAGTTTAGGGGGCTTCTTATCATTATACTGTTAAATATGTGTGTATAGAACAGCAACTTTACCCCAAAACAACCATTCATCAAGTGTTGAGAAACTGTGTGAATAAGCAGAGTAAGAGTTTGCACTGGGTTGAACCAAGCAGCTCACCATTCAGTAGATGAGGTGACTCCAATGTGATTTGAGATGCATGCCCTTAGACAACCAGGAACGTTTTTTTTTCTTCTTTTTGAGCAGTAGAGGTACTGCCCCTAGGAAGAACCACAGAGAGGTGATGCCCCTTGAAGGAGGGAAGTGAATAGAGGTACTGCCTCTATAAAGTCAGTTGTGTTGCTGCCTCTCAAATGGAGACAGAGTGAGTAGAAGTGGTGATGAGAGAGAGAAGAAATAGCAAAACAGTGCACTTAGAGGAGAACAGAAATGTACGGTAATGCAGCTTGAAACAAGATTGTGTTTTATATTAATTAATAGAATCCCCCTCCCCAAAAAAATGATGACCTGTAAATACAGCATTCATCTTTGTTGTGGTAATGGCCTAAGACCACCATTTTACTTAAGACAGCTCATGGCTTTCTGCAATGATGAAATGTCCTTACTTCTTGGAAGAAGGTAGCACTTGAGGCTCCAGAAGACCAGCATCCCATTGGCTTGAGCATAGATGCTGGAATGACTGGAGCTGCAGTGGTCACTGCTCCTATCCTGAAGCAGTGGGCTGTGTAAAGGTTGAAGGTGTCGATCACAGTGCTTGCAGAGGAAACGTGGATGAGTAGCTAACCAACATCTTGTGATCATGCTTCCAACCTCATTAGAGAATAGAGGCTTGCTTGGGTTTACTTGTGGAAGCCAGTGCATGTAGCAGGCCGTAGAGAATAGGGGACAGGAATTCATATTTGGGATATGATAACAGAAACGCCCTTCTTTTCCTTATCTGTTTTAGAGTGTTTAAGGGGAATAGAGTAATAATTAGAATGTATAATAAGATCTGCAATAATGAGGTACAAAGAAGGGTTAACATTCTTGGTGCAAACTGTGAATTCCCCACACCTCAAACCCATAGAAAGCTGTGAAAAGACTGCTTCCAGGATGCAATTTGTGTTTGGGCTAAAGAGACTCAACTGACCATTCACCATTTGTGAATGATAGAAAGTGTAAAAGGTAACCATTTGTCGTAATCAGAGAGACTTTACTTTTGATGCTCTTGACAAGAAAAGTGATGGATTCCCAAGTGGACTCAGAACTTAAGGGTCCAGGCATCTCTGGATTCCTAGACCAGTGCTTCATGCGGACTATAATTTCCATGACTCAAAATGGTGGACTATAAACACACATGCTATGGTAGGGTCCACTGGGGAAAGTAAGACCAGGCTAAGCCATATATATAATGTAGCTTTTGCCAAATCTGGTCTCATGTAATGAGAAACTATATACAGTATGTGTTACAGATTATCATCTAGAATAGCACTGTTAGGCAGATGGGGGTCAGGATAACCCTTTGGAGCAGCATCTAGCATAGCAGTCTGAATTACTGAAATTTAAATTGGCAGAACAGTCACCAGTTTTTTTTTTTTTTTATCTAGGTCAGCAATATTTACTGCCTGAATTGTGAAATTCCCCATGGAACATGACCATGTTAGACACCTCAGCAACCTATTCATGAAAGGGGTTGAATAGCAACCTTGTTAATAACATTAATGGTGGAGTCATTATCACAAAACACCAAGATTTCTTTCTGGACTACTTTGGATCTGAAGTAAACCTGATGGCAAAATACAATTCATCATGCCAACTGCCTCCAAATAAATGTCACTGAGATGGATGAAGAGCAGGGATGTGCATCTCCATCACTGAGGCTAATGGAATATGCATCTCGATGCATTGCCAATGATCCACTACATCCAGTATACATAATGAAGCAACTACTAATGTGATGCAATACAAAACCCCTATTTTGATGTGGTGCAAATCAAAACAATTTGGTTAAATTCAGTGAGATTTAACACGTGATGCAAAAGAATGCTTTTGTTTTGCAATGTGTTGCAAAAAGAACATAATGCTATATAATTCTCCATGGGACAGATAGATTGATTTGATATATTTTTTGGTTCATCTTAATTTTTAACAATTAATTGATTCAAGGATGCTCATAATTAACCAAGAAACATAGTGCAGTGTACTGTAACTACTGCCAGCAAAAGGATGTGCTTTACACCTTTCTTAACATCCTAGCTCAGTGTAGCACAGTGTAGCATAACTTAATATCATTAGTGTAAATCAGCATTTTCATAACACACATGCAGGTAAATGACTTCACTTGTCTGATGATTTCATGCTTATAACTAATTATTTTGGTGTTTAAAGGCTCAAAGGGAAATTGGATATTAATACGTTGAACACAGTCAATTGAATGGGGAGTGAACAGATCTATGACAAGATGTTTACCAGAATATTTTTTTGTGGCAGTGCCTATACTGTAGGATTGACATGGAATGAAATGTGTTAAGGAGAAAGGACTAATCATGTGTAGCCATTCTCTACTTCCTTAATTAGCAGCTTATCCATTACCTTGGGTTCTTTGATTACAGACTTAAGATTACGGAAGACATGCGATGAGCTCTGGAAAAGTTAAACCCGCTAGAGCCCTTGCACTAAACCAGTCTACAAATAAGGTCCAAAATGGCTTGGATGCTACTCGGGCCTTTTCTGATCTCCTGGACATTTACGGCATCGTGACTGATAGGGGCAGATGACTTCAGATTACTATCTTCAGGGAAGACATTTGAAGAGCCATGGCAGCTGTAGGAGGGATGACAGACATGGCAGTAGCTACAGCTGGAATTGCCATGCTGAGGGTTCTCCTGGGCACGAAGTCCTTACAGTGGTGCTTGAAAGTTTGTGAACCCTTTAGAATTTTCTATATTTCTGCATAAATATGACTTAAAACATCATATTTTCACATAAGTCCTCAAAGTAGATAAAGAGAACCCAGTTAAAAAAATGAGACAAAAATATTATACTTGGTCATTTATTTATTGAGGAAAATGATCCAATATTGGTCAATTCCATGTAAATGTCAACCTCACCATGCAAAAATAAAGCAACATGTAATACATCAAAACCACTCCCAGAGATATCACCTAGGCCTGTATTTTACAGATGTGAATAAGTTGAACCAATTTGTAACCAACCTAATATGTCACTGTCAGTCTTTCTTTCTTATAATGTAAAACCCAAGCTAAAATCAACTTTGATCATGTACAATTCTATATTATTGCCACAAGCCACAGAAATGTATGCTAAAATCCACAAAACAGCAAAACAATAGCCATCCTAAATATTATTAAAGAACTTTGATAGTTTTAGCTGATATTTAGAGAGTTTTTCAAAGGGTTATGGTGGTTAAACTGCTGATTTTCTAAACATATGCCATGTCTATTTCAGACGCGTCACATCCCTAACGGAATTTCGTCACATCCATAACGCTGACTTTTCCTTCCGAAACTCTGCATGAAATACAAAATATTTTAAACAAAGATTTTTTAATATTCACCTTGGACCCCTCTATCAAATGGATATCTCCATTTCGACGTTAGGTTTACAATTTCACAGAGTTTGATAAAAATGTACAGTAACCCAAGAAAAGTGATACTTTTTCTGTCACATCCATAACGCATCTTTTATTGGCATTTTCTGGCATGCCCTAGATGTACTATGGGAATTGTTCTTGTTCTATCACTTCTCCAGTATGGTACAGCCTTAAAATATGCAACACCTGTTTAAATACTGGGAGACAATAAAACATGCACTGGGTCATTTGTTGCCATTTTGAGTTCAAGTGTCACGTCCATAACGCTGGAATTGCTCTATTACATATCTGTGAGTGGAAAAAGTATGTGAACCTCTAGGATTAGCAGTTAATTTGAAGGTGAAATTAGAGTCAGGTGTTTTCAATCAGTGGGATGACAATCAGGTGTGAGTGGGCACCCTGTTTTCTTTAAAGAACAGGGATCTATCAAAGTCTGATCTTCCCAACATGTTTGTGGAAGTGTATCATGGCACGAACAAGGGAGATTTCTGAGGACCTCAGAAAAAGCGTTGTTGATACTCATCAGGCTGGAAAAGGTGACAAAACCATGTCTAAAGAGTTTGGACTCCACCAATCCACAGTCAGGCAGATTGTGTACAAACGGAGGCAATTCAAGACCATTGTTACCCTCCCCAGGAGTGATTGGCCAACAAAGATCACTCCAAGAGCAAGGCATGTAATAGTTGGCCAGGTCACAAAGGACCCCAGGGTAACTTCTAAGCAACTGAAGGCCTGTCTCACAGTGGCTAATGTTAATGTTCATGAGTCCACCATCAGGAGAACATTGAACAACAGTGGAATGCATGGCAGGGTTGCAAGGAGAAAGCCACTGCTCTCCAAAAAGAACATTGCTGCTCATCTGCAGTTTGTTAAAAATCAAGTGGACAAGCCAGAAGGCTATTGGAAAAAAAACGTTTTGTGGATGGATGAGACCAAAATGCAACTTTTTGGTTTAAATGAGAAGCCTTATGTTTGGAGAAAGGAGAACACTGCATTCCAGCATAAGAACCTCATCCCATCTCTGAAACATGGTGGTGGTAATATCATGGTTTGGGCCTGTTTTGCTGCATCTGGGCCAGGACGGCTTGCCATCACTGATGGAACAATGAATTCTGAATTATATCAGCAAATTCTAAAGGGAAATGTCAGGACATCTGTCCATGAATTGAATCTCAACAGAAGGTGGGTCATGCAGCAAGACAACAACCCTAAGCACACAAGTTGTTCTACCAAAGAATGGTTAAAGAAGAATAAAATTAATGTTTTGGAATGGCCAAGTCAGAGTCCTGACCTTAATCTAATCGAAATATTGTGAAAGGACCTGAAGTGAGCAGTTCATGTGAAGAAACCCACCAGCATCCCAGAGGTGAAGCTGTTCTGTAGGGAGGAATGGTCTAAAATTCCTCCAAGCCAGTGTGCAGGACTGATAAACAGTTACTGGAAATGTTTAGTTGTGGTTATTGCTGCACAAGGGGGTCATACCAGATACTGAAAGCAATGGTTCACATACTTTTGCCACTCACATATGTAATATTGGATCATTTTCCTCAATAAATAAATGACCAATTACAATATTTTTGTTTCATTTGTTTAACTGGGTTCTCTTTATCTACATTTAGGACTTGTGTGAAAATCTGATGATGTTTTCGATCATATTTATGCAGAAATATCGAAAATTCTAAAGGGTCCACAAACTTTCAAGCACCACTGTAGGTGATGGGTGTTTGGAGGCTGGAGTAATCAGAGGCTCCCGTGGTCAAGGAGATGATCACTGGCCGCTTGCAGCTGCTGATGTTCCCTTGCTTCAGTAGCATGTTGGACTCTCGGTTGCTTGGAGGCTGGTGCTGTAGTGGAATCCCTGGGGCTATGTTTTCTTTTGGGGGTCTGTTACATTCCCTAGCTGTGGTGGCCACCTAAATAACATGCATAGTAAGCGTTGGCTATCCCCTGCTGGTGGCATATATGTATTTTTCTCTTTTACCTGTTAATTAATAGGTTGGAAGCATCTGGTCCATGGCAGGAGGTGCCTATATAAACCTGCTTGACACCATTCCAGAGGAGATGCACGTTGGTGTTCTCATCAATACTGGTCCGTCTGTGCCTCATGTGACTGTGCCCCATTTTGCTCAAGCCAACCGTCAATTATCCTGTTTTTGTGTTAATTTTGGTTATTTCAATAATAATAAACCCTAGACTTGAGCTCTTTTGTTGTGCGTCTCCCCCTTTATGTTACGAGCTTGTGCTGGGCTGTAACAAGGTCACTTCCATCTGGTAGCTGGAGAGGAAGAGGTGATCTCTGATGGAGATAAAATGTGCTCCCAAAAGAAATGAAAGCTCTTGGTTTGATAGATCCGTGGGAGCCTGAATGCTGTGGCTGTATAAGGCGAAGAGAATTTTCTCAACAGCCAATCATGGATTGGTTGCTGTTGTTTAGCCGCCAACCTGGAGCTGCGTCTGGAGGGGAGAGGACCTGCAGTGGCATCTTCATAAGGAGGAGATGGCTGGAGGTCCTTCAAGAAATCTGCATTTAGCAGCAACTTTCCTCTAGATCAATGCTTGATATGATGATTAATGCACAAGGAAAGAGCATTTAAATGTATGATTTCTGGTAGTGGAATACTGTATTGCAAGTGAGATGCTCTTTTGGAGCAAGCAAACAAAAAAGGAATGATGGGCACTGCTTAAAAGAACCACCTTCATTCAAAGAGCAATTTTAATTGGTATTGGTGAGTCAGCTGATTGTCAGTTGATAGCTGGAAAGTAGTCAGACTACTGTGACCTGCCTGAATTAATGCTATGTTTAATTAAGTCAAAAGCATGTTTCAGGGTCTCATCATGTCACTTCTCCCAAGGAAAAATCCCCAAGGGGAATCCCTGTGAAGCATGGAGGGATAAAGCCCTCCCCATCCCCCATGCTGACATGGAGTTGATGTAGATAGCACTGGGACCACCTCACCAGCCAATGCAGTGCTGGAACCCATCTGTGTATTGATATTGTAGAACCCATCCACAAGCATTTTCCTCACTAATGCCTGGAACCATGGCCAGTTTCTGCCCAGAATTAGTGGCTGGGTGAGGCATGGACTAACTGCTGCTTCCCATGCTATGTTTTTCTCCTCAGAATTGAATACTGAAGGGCACCAGCAGATACTCATGAACAGCCCCGTGTACACATCTCACTTTCAATCATGCATTTCCTAATGCCCCACTTTGAACCAGGTTTTGATGGCCTGTAGTCTGGTTACACCCCGAGACCACCAAGGCATCAGAGGTGGGTAGTAACGCGCTACATTTACTCCATTGCATTTACTTGAGTAACTTTTTGGATGAATTGTACTTGTAAGATAGTTTTAATGCAGCATTCTTTTTACTTTTACTTGAGTATATTTGTGAAGAAGCGGTATTTTTACTCCGTTACATTGGGCTATATTCTGCTC
Organism: Neoarius graeffei; assembly: GCF_027579695.1. Classification (NCBI taxonomy): domain Eukaryota; kingdom Metazoa; phylum Chordata; class Actinopteri; order Siluriformes; family Ariidae; genus Neoarius; species Neoarius graeffei. Next base: position 55,147,619 of record NC_083576.1, read on the forward strand.
GTTACTCGCTAATTTATTTTTATTTTTATTGATCCGTGCGATGCGTGGTCTGTTTGTTCATGTTTTGTCGAGACTTCCAGCAGAGGCTCTGTCACATGACCGCATCTCACCGATCAAATGTAGCAGCCAGAGCCATAGTGGGAGGACCTATGGTTTAACTCCATTTTGCCAATCAGACCCTCCAGGATTTCGCGATGTTGCGATTTGCAACTTCAATGCAAATTCAACCAATCCCCGCGAATTCAGGGCGGTGTTGCAATTATATCCAATCACCGCAACTTTCCCACAAATTTGACCAATCGTTGGCATCGTCTTGAGGTGACGTCGACAAACTACCTTCCGCCTTACTTCCAGTGTTGCCAGATTGGGCGGTTTCCCGCTCAATTGGGCGGTTTCAAGTGCATTTTGGCGGGTTTTGGGGATGGAAAACGTCAGCAGTATCTGGCAACACTGCATGTGCGAGTCAGTGTTTATGTAGGCTTAAATTATGTTACTGAAAGTGTGTTATGTTTACAGTGAAGGACTGTGTGCACTTTATTTTTTACTTAATACAAGAAATTAATGGATGCCAGCATTTTTGCCAAAATGGTATTTTATTTTCCATTGTTTCGGCAGCTTCAGCATCATACTATGAGATTCTGTTCAATTTTTTTTTCTTCTATGAAGCCTGAGCCATTTATTTTATTAGTTTATAATTATTGTTTAATTTAGTCTTCAGGAGAGACTGCCTGCACACAGTACTAGTATTAATAGTTTTTTTTTTCTTACATGAAAGCTGGGGCAGTTATATTATATTTTAAGGTAATTTCATGTTGTGCTGTGAGGTTCTATGCACTTTAACTTTTGAACCAACAGGTGCATTTGGATAAGTAAAGCCTATTTTTCTGCATTTTTGTAGTCCTGGTAATCTTTTATATTGGTAAAGTTGTTTATAGGACCGTTTCTCAGTGTCTTTGTTTTTTTAATCAATAGTTTTTCAGTAATAACATAATATTTAACATATCACTCAATTTTAATCACAAAAAGAGAAAATCGCAACAATTTCTCACAACTTTCACTTCCTCCCGCAATGTAATCGCAACAAAAACCTAAAAAACACCGCAACTTTCATCACAATTTTTTGGAAAAATCCCCCGCAACATCAGACATTTTAGCCTGCAACAATCACAAAAAAGGCCCGCGGAATCCTGGGGGGACTGGCCAATCAAACAGAGCCAAGCCGCCGAGCGCGCCCGCACACAAAACTCCCGCGGCAAGAGCAGTCCAGGTGGAAAAGAGCCCGGAAGCAGAAGAAAAATGGCAGAGACAGCGGCCAGCGTTTCTCATCAAGCCGAAGAGGCACACCCCTGGCCACACATACAAACCATGTTCACTCTCCAAACAACAAAAAATAATAGTTATGTTATGCGGTGTCACATGTGTCTCCCCAAACCAGTGGACGTTTCAGCTTATTAAAACTCAGCTGCGAATTTGAGGAAACACATTGCGGTAAGTAGGCTATGTGCTTTTGGCTGTCTTCATAGGCAGATGGTAGGCCTGTTGTAAGATCATAAATAACTGTAAAATACATTGTTTTGTGGAAATATATTGACGCACTGCGGCCTCAGACGGCAAGATAACACACACATACACACACACACACACCAGAGAACCAAGAAATAAAACTACAAAAAAATCTTCCTAACAATCACTTTTTTTATTGATGTGAAACCAAAAAATGCTCATGAAAATAAGGTTGCTCGCCTAATGTCAGCTCCTCAATAGCGTTACAGTTGTACACGGCTCTGGTCAAAAACTGGGAATGGAAGACTGGTGAAAACTTACTAAATAACAAAACGCGTAACATGTCGTTTGTGAAATCTCCATTTTTCAAGCTACTGTATTTGCTGTGGATTAGAGGGATTTGTGAGGACTTTAGGTGTTTTTTTTCTGTGAGATTTGTTTTATTATTTGTCTACAAGTGCTTGTTCACAAAAGGAAGGGCATTAGCTTGTTAGCTTGACCGCTTCCTAGCAATCCCCACCACCACCCAGCCAAGCTGGGCACTGGCAGCTAGTTAGCAACCTTTTTGCTTGTTACTTCCACTTGCTAACTCCTCTGCGAGATGGAGCCAGTAAACAACTTTTTGGGAGACGAAAGGATTAAAATCATTGATTGCATCTTGCAGGATTATTTCCAGTCTTTTTCGTACTAGGAGATATTACGTGTGATGTTCAGCTGCTTTTAAAGCTGAACAGTCACTTCATGGAGTGAACATGCACGCGCACACACACACACACACACACACACACACACACACACACACACACACACAGTGTTATGGTTTATGTGCAGACTGCCTTGAGCTTCTTGTTGTTAATACACAGAACTACACACACACAGTTTGTGTGAAATATATATGAAATCTCTGCCTGTTATGACATCCTGATCAATAAACAAAAGTTACTCAGCAGTTACTCAGTACTTGAGTAGTTTTTTCACTTAGTACTTTTTACTCTTACTCAAGTAATTAATTGGACGACTACTTTTTACTTTTACTTGAGTAATATTATTCTAAAGTAACAATACTCTTACTTGAGTACAATTTTTGGCTACTCTACCCACCTCTGCAAGGTATGATGTGTGCTCCCTTGAATATTCTCTGACACATTGTACATTCCTGCTTGAGTGTGAGAGGCCTGACATGCATCAAGAATCCGGATCAGAATTCCTGCTTTAGTGAGGTAACACTGGTTCTGGAACTGCCTGGCTTTCCCACCACCCCTGCAGGCTTGCCTGGGCTTTGCCCCAGTCTTGGTGGGCATGGACAGTTCCACCTGTGGTGAGAGAGGGAGTCAGTGGATACATTGAAACAGAAGGACATGGGGGTGTGGGAAAATGAGGAAGGACATAGGTTCAGGGAAATGGTTTCAGGGGAATTAACCCCCATTTCCATGGTGCACAGACAGGGGGAGGGCAGAGAGAAGTAGCAGAAGGATGAAAGAGAGAAAGAGGGAGAAGTGGCAGGCATGGGGACATATCAGAAACCGAATTTCCTCTTCCAGTGATACCGGATGGGGTCACTCGCCCTACTCCGCTGTCCCTTCCAGCAGCCTGGTGAGGAACTGCTCCAGTACCACTCAGTTGTTGTCATCAGTGTTGCACCCCTTGACCAGCAGCTGCCTTCAGCAGGCATAGCAGAGCTGTTATGTGAAGGAAAATGGGCTCACTGAGTATTAGTGTGTGGAAACATTGATGCTGAGCTTGTGCATTGGCTGCCCCATTGGATCTGATAGTCCACTTGAGGTCCAGGTACTCCAACAGGTTGGTAATGGGGGAGTTACTGGGCTGCAAGCTGGGTTTCTCCTGACAGGAGTGGCAATAAGCTGACCACCAAGTGTGCTTGGCCACCTTCACATGCTTCCACAGAATGCTCAAAAAGCTCTATGTATACTTCAGGGTTGTCCTATGGGCCCATCTTGGTGAGCTTGACATAGGGTTAAGGCCATGATGGCTGCTGGAACTGCTACTGGAGTACTCACTAGCTGGACTAGGCTCCAGAGCCCCTGCCTGGGCCCAGAGCCCTGGAACTGCTGCTCCTGCCCAGTGCACAGCACAAGAAGGGCCTGATGTTGAACCTGGTGAATGCTGGCAAGGGTCTGGATGATCTCAGAGAGTGGTGGTGACTCTATGACAGCACTTCCTCCTCAAATCCCAGGTTTTGGCATCAGTGTTACACTCACTAGTTCATGGGGTAAATGAAGCATGGTCTCGTCTCGGCTTCTTCCGCTTATCTGGGGCCGGGTCACAGAGGCAGCAGTCTGAGCATAGAAGCCCAAACTTCCCTTTCCCCAGACACATCGGCCAGCTCCTCGGGAAGAACACCAAGGCATTCCCAGGCCAGCCGAGAGGCATAGTCCCTCCAGCGTGTCCTGGGTCTTCCCCGGGGCCTCCTCCTGGGGGGACATGCCTGGAACACCTCTCCAGGGAGGCGTCCAGGAGGCATCCAAAAAAAATGCCCGAGCCACCTCAGCTGATTCCTCTTGATGTGGAGGAGCAGCGGCTCTACTCCGAGCTCCTCCCAAGTGACTGTGCTTCTCACCCTATCTCTAAGGGAGCGCCCAGCCACACTGCAAAGGAAACTCATTTCGGCCGCTTGTATCCACAATCTTGTTCTTTCGGTCATTACCCAAAGCTCATGACCATAGGTGAGAGTCGGAACGTAGATCGACCGGTGAATTGAGAGCTTCACCTTTTGGCTCAGCTCCTTCTTCACCACGACGGACCGGTAAAGCGACCGCATCACTGCGGAGGCTGCACCGATCCGCCTGTCGATCTCACACTCCATCCTTCCCTCACTTGTGAACAAGATCCCGAGATACTTACACTCCTCCACTTGAGGCAGGACTTCTCCACCAACCTGGAGAGGGCAAGCCACCCTTTTCCATGGCAGACTGGGGTGGTGGTCCCTCTTTTTAAGAAAGGGGACCGGAGAGTGTGCTCCAATTATAGAGGAATCACACTTCTCAGCCTCCCAGGGAAAGTTTACTCCAGGGTACTGGAGAGGAGAATTCGACCAATAGTCGAATCATGGATCCAGGAGGAACAATGCAGTTTTCATCCTGGTCGCGGAACACTGGACCAGCTCTATACCCTTCATAGGGTGCTCAAGGGTTCATGGGAGTTTGCCCAACCAGTCCATATGTGCTTTGTGGATCTGGAGAAGGCATTTGACTGTGTCCCTTGTGGTATTCTGTGGGAGGTGCTTCGGGAGTATGGGGTTCGGGGCTCTTTGCTAAGGGCTGTCCGGTCCCTGTACGAACAGAGCAGGAGTCTGGTTCGCATTGCAAGCAGTAAGTCAGACCTGTTCCCAGTGCATGTTGGACTCCGGCAGGGCTGCCCTTTGTCACTGGTTCTGTTCATAATTTTTATGGACAGAATTTCTAGGCACAGCCAGGGGCCAGAAGGAATCCTGTTTGGGAACCACAGGATTTCATCTCTGCTTTTTGCGGATGATGTTGTCCTTTTGGCTTCTTCAAACCAGGACCTTCAGCATGCACTGGGGCAATTTGCAGTCGAGTGTGAAGCAGCTGGGATGAGAATCAGCACCTCCAAGTCCGAGGTCATGGTTCTCGACCGGATATTCAAAGTTTGGGATATTTTTTATAACCCAACTCTGATCTATCCTTCTTCACACGTTTGTCTCTGACCTGTTTTATTGTGCTCCTTGGTTTTCATGTTGCTTGCTTAGTCGTGTTGCAGAATCAGGGGCATTCCAGAACAGATTGATTTATACAGACATCATGTAACAGATCATGTGACATTTTGATTGTACACAGGTAGATCTTAAATCAACTACTTTTGTGACTTGTGAAGTAAATTGGTTGGACCAGCTCTTATTTAGGGGTTTCATACGAAAGGGGGTATGCACACTCGAAATTTCTTTTTTTTCCATCTTAATTATTGTTTGTGTCACAATAAAACAAAATTTTCACCTTTAAAGTTGTAGGTGGGGCGGCACGGTGGTGTAGTGGTTAGTGTTGTCGCCTTGCAGCAAGAAAGTCCGGGTTCAAGCCCCGTGGCCAGCGAGGGCCTTTCTGTGCGGAGTTTGTATATTATCCCCGTGTGTTTCCTCCAGGTGCTTCAGTTTCCCCCACAGTCCAAAGACATGCAGGTTAGGTTAACTGGTGACTCTAAATTGACCGTAGGTGTGAATGGTTATCTGTGTCTATGTGTCAGCCCTGTGATGACCTGGCGACTTGTCCAGGGTGTACCCCACCTTTCGCCCGTAGTCAGCTGGGATAGGCTCCAGCTTGCCTGTGACCCTGTAGAACAGGATAAAGCAGCTAGAGATAATGGGAATGAGACGTTGTAGGCATGTTGTGTTAATCAAATTGTGATAACCCCCCAAAATCTATTTTAATTCCAGCTTGTGATGCAACAAAACAGGACAAACACCAAGGGGGTGAATACTTTTGCAAGACACTGTACATAAATACTGATGTCCTCACAGTGATTAACGATGTAGTTATAAAACTGGTTGCTTTAATTCTTAATTTCTCTGGTAGAAGAAGCCAATCCAATCCAAGAAGCCTTTATTTGTTATATATACACTCAAGCACAGACTTGAGTCCATATAGGAGATACATACGGTCATGCACTGGTGCATGTTCTGTTGCTAATATTAATCCAAACACACATACACACAGAGTGTGGGTTCTCATGCAGTGCCACCATTTGTAATGAGGGTGTAATTTTGTCAGACAGACTGACCTATGACCTAGGAAGTAGCAAAGGATTTGCTAATGCAAAGCTCTGGAGAACAGCCTTGTGCTGGACACAGAGCACACCTGTGCCATATTCTGTCTCTGGTGCAAGTGCACAGATTGGAGAATGGTAGTAATTACTTGCAGGAGTATTATGGGCCTTTTCCACTACCCTTTTTCAGCTCACTTCAGCTCAACACGGCTCGCGTTTCGACTACCTAAGAGCAGCACGACTGAGCTCACTTCAGCCTTACTCAGCACCCAAAACTCGCACGGTTTTGGAGTGGGGCTGAAGTGAGCCCAACCGAGCCGAGTGGGTCTAGGGTCGTGAGGAGACACTCCCCTGTGCACTGATTGGTGAGGAGGAGTGTCCTCACATGCCCACACATGCCCCACGAGCATGCTGGGATCTGTAAACACCGTAAACCCGGAAGAAGAAGAATTACGACAAAGGCTTCTTTCTGCGCCTCGCCTCATCTATACGCTCTTGCCAGTATCTGTTGGCGTTTTCGGTGACAACAAGCCACAGCACCAAGACCAGCAACACTAACGACTCCATGTCCTCCATGTTTATTGTTTACTATCCAGGTCGTGAGACTACCGCTTAAAAGGTCACTGATGTCACTGTTTGCGCCGCCTAATGACATCACATGACGTCCACCCACTTTTGCTAACTCCACCCAATGTGTCCACCCACTTCCAGCCAGCACAGTTCAGCGCGGTTGTAGTCGAAATGCAACTCCAACAGCCCCACTCAGCCCAGCCACCCTGCGAAGGAAACTCATTTCAGACGATTGTATCTGTAATCTTGTTCTTTCGGTCATTACCCAAAGCTCATGACCATTGGTGAGAGTCAGAAAGTAGATCGACCGGTAAATCAAGAGCTTCGCCTTTTGGCTCAGCTCCTTCTTCACCACAACGGCCCGGGAAAGCGACCGCATCACTGCGGAGGCCGCACCGATCCGCCTGTCGATCTCACACTCTATCCTTCCCTCACGCGTGAACAAGATCCCGAGATACTTAAACTCCTTCACTTGAGGCAGGACTTCTCCACCAACCTGGAGAGGACAAGCCACCGTTTTCCAGTCGAGAATCATGGCCTCTGACTTGGAGCTGCTGATTCTCATCCTAGCCGCTTCACACTCGACTGCAAACCGCCCCAGTGCATGCTGAAGGTCCCGGTTTGAAGAAGCCTACAGGACAACATCATCTGTGAAAAGCAGAGATGAAATCCTGTGGTTCCCAAACAGGATTCCTTCCGGCCCGTGGCTGCACCTAGAAATTCTGTCCATAAAGATTATGAACAGAACCGGTGACAAAAGGCAGCCCTGCCGGAGTCCAACATGCACTGGGAACAGGTCTGACTTACTGCAGGCAATGCGAACCAGACTCCTGCTTTGTTCGTACAGGGACCGGACAACCCTTAGCAAAGAGCCCCGAACCCCATACTCCCGAAGCACCCCCCACAGAATACCATGAGGGACACAGTCAAATGCCTTCTCCAAATCCACAAAGCACATGTGGACTGGTTGGGCAAACTCCCATGAACCCTCGAACACCCTATGAAGGGTATAGAGGTGGTCCAGTGTTCTGCGACCAGGACAAAAACTGCATTGTTCCTCCTGGATCTGAGGTTCGACTATTGGCTGAATTCTCCTCTCCAGTACCCTGGAGTAAACCTTCCCTGGGAGGCTGAGAAGTGTGATTCCCCTATAATTGGAGCACATTCTCCAGTCCCCTTTCTTAAAAAGAGGGACCACCACCCCAGTCTGCCACTCCAGAGGCACTGTCCCCAACTGCCACGTGATGCTGCAGAGGCGTGTCAGCCAAGACAGCCCCACAACATCCAGAGACTTGAGATACTCGGGGTGGATCTCATCCACCCCCGGTGCCTTGCCACCGAGGAGCTTGCTAACCACCTCAGTGACTTTGGCTTGGGTAATGGATGAGTCCACCTCTGAGTCATCAGCCTCTGCTTCCTCAATGGATCCTCAGTGGGATTGAGGAGATCCTCGAAGTATTCCTTCCACCGCCCGACAATGTCCCCAGTCGAGGTCAACAGCTCCCCACCCGCACTGTAAACAGTGTTGGCAGAGTACTGCTTCCCCCTCCTGAGGCACCGGACATTTTGCCAGAATTTCTTCGAGGCCAACCGATAGTCCTCCTCCATGGCCTCACTGAACTCCTCCCAGTTCCGAGTTTTTGCTTCCGCAACTGCCTGAGCTGCGGCACGCCTGACCTGCCAATACCCATCAGCTGCCTCAGGAGTCCCGGAGGCCAACATGGCCTGATAGGACTCCTTCAGCTTGATGGCATCCCTTACTTCCGGTGTCCACCACCTGATTCAGGGATTGCTGCCACGACAGGCACCGGAGACCTTGCAGCCACAGCTCTGAACAGCTGCATCAACAATGGAGGCAGAGAACATGGTCCACTCAGACTCAATGTCCCCTGCCTCCCTCGGAAGCTGGGAGAAGCTCTCCCGGAGGTGGGAGTCAAAGAACTCCCCGACAGAGTGCTCGGCCAGACGTTCCCAGCAGACCCTCACCATACGTTTGCTTGTGATAATTCACAGGTTCATTTATTTCTCACTTTTGCTTTCAGTTTAGCTTCTCTTTTTATTTTCAGGTCTTGAACTGAGACACACATATCAGTCACACACAGAAACTGTGTCATGTCACAGCTCTCTGCTGATCAGCTCTCTCTTTGGTCATCAGATTCTCTCCATACAAGCACAAACAAAGGACATACATAAATACATTACTGGTAATCCTACACATGTGAGACTCATCATGTGCTACCTGCTGGATCAACCTGCCACCTCTCTGTCCATTGCTGAAGCTTGACTATGACCCTGCTGCCACAAGGATGTGTCCCAATTATAAAGGAATCAGACTACTCTCTATCTCCCAGGAAAAGTCTATGCAAGAGTTCTCAGAGCGTAATCTGATGGTCAAACCGAGGATTCAGAACAAACAGGTCCTACCCAGGCTGTGGATGCCATGTCTACACCTGCTTGTACTCAAGACTCCACTTCCCAGAATTCAAAGTGGCCTTTAAATATGTCCACCACAGATTACAACACCCACTCTGCACTTCACCACTCACAGTCTCCTGACTACTGATTGCACACACCTGGACTCAGTCACCCCAGCACATTACTTAAGTATACTCACTGCCCTGGTCCACTGTAAAGTAAATGCTCAGTTACCATTGGTCTGACTTTACCAATTCTTTGATTGCCTGCACTATTATTCTAGTTTTGACTGTTTGCATTTTTTAATTTTTTGTCTCCTGTCTTTGATTTTCTGTTTGTGCCTCACTTGACCATTACCTGTGTTTTGACTCTGCCTTTTGCCTCATGATTTGTATTTATTTGCCAGTTTGCCTTATTATACCCATTTTTGCTTTTATGTCTGTTTGTCACCTGCATACCTAACAGTGGAACAGCTCTTTTTCTTAACTTATACATAGACTGAATTATCAGAGTTTGCTAATCCAGTCTACATGTATTTTGTGGATTTTGAGAAGGCATATGATTGTGTGGCTTGACACTTACTGGAAAAATATTGCAGTCTGTATTCTTAACATTACACCAACATCATATAAAGTGGGTGTCTGACTAAATGATCAGTGGTGTATCTTGTCTCCACTCCTGTTTTGATGTTTTCAGGGATAGGATATGAAAAAGGGGCCAAGGATGGGGAGGTTTTCAGTATGGAGGGTTAGAAGTAATAGCCCTGTCATTTCCAGAGCCTAGTGCTTCTTCAAATGGAAAGGACCCAGTTGAGGTGGTTTAAGCGCCTTTAGAATGATTCCCTCTGGTCAGCTTCTGGTAGAGCTGCATCAGGTATGTCCCACTGGATGGAGACTCAGGACCGACTGTAGAGTTTCTATCTCACAGCTGACTTGGAAATGTCTGGAGATAACTAAGGAGGAGCTGTGATTGAGGATAGAGAGGTCTGGAATGAGCTGACTGAACTCAGCCTCTTGTCACTGCAAACATCACCAGGAATAGTGTAAAGAAAATGGAAAAAAGAAGAATCAATGGATGAATTGCCTGTTAGCTCTTGTGTAGAGTGTGCTTGTAGTGCTTTCCTAAAAATAATCACCTGCCCAATGATACTAATGTTAACAGATGTCATAAAATGTTGGTGGTTGACCTCATAAGTAATATAAGAATCATTTTGGTATTTGCAATGTGATGGGGGGGGGGTTAGCACATGGGTGAGATTTGAAAATTACTAAATTTATTGGGCAAAACAGAAAAAAAGTTGAACCATGCTTTAGGGAAACATAATAGCCTCTGTATTAAAATACCACAGATACAAAAATTCATTATCTTATTATTTAAAAACTAAATTACAGTGTCATAAGGAGGTTTGAATGTAAGTCATGGCAGAAATGTGAGCTTAGGCTTATATCTATCAAAAATAAGAATGCTCAGTTGTTAAATGTAAGAGATGCTGTGGTTATTATTGTAAACTGTTATAAGACAGCATAGTATGCAATGCTCATACATTTCTAGTTTGCTGTAATAGTTTGATTCAAAGACCTTTCAGTATTTATTTATAGAAAAATTCTATAGCCTACTCATAACGTTTCCACAAAGTAAGGAGAAAATGTAGTGCTTATATTTCTTCTGTAATACTCATACCTTATTTTTTTAATTGTTGGCCAGATAGTCACAACATCAGTGTCCTGTCATCACAGATGCCTACCTAGTTCAATTGGACAGCAGGGCTGGAGACAGAGAATGAGGATACAGGGGTGCCAGTATTAATGTTGGGCCCCCTACCTCAGATATTTATTATTCTCTTGTGTCATCTTTGGCCCTTTTCTACTCAGGGCCATCAGAATCATCCCCACCTTCCCTTTTTACAGTACTCATGTGAGAAATTAAATGGTATGCAATTTGAGATCAGGAAAGCTGTACTAGTTACACTGAGTAGAACAAATCTCCTTTATGCTATATCCATCCATCTACCATCCAAACCAACCACTGATTTACCCCCTGATCTTCCCTTTTTCTTTACTCCTCTGATCTTCCCTTTATCTTTACTCCTGCTAGTCCATCTTCTGCTGAAGATCTTCCTTGAGTTGGTGCTGTAAGTGAAAGTGGTTGAAGCAGAAAACTCAAATACAGACAGTTAAGCTGAACTGAGTCCAGGCTGTGGCTAAGTGCCTCTGTGCTCCATTAATGGCTACTCATTTAGCCTGCCCCGAACCTGAACACCCCTGCTGCGCACATGCACACACACAGCATTACAAAAATAAACTAAATCGAACCTCTAACCATGAGATCTGTGGTGTATGTATGGCCACAGATGAACAATTTACTGAAGGGAAGTTTTCAGAGGGGTAGATGACACCTTCACAAGCATTTAATGACAACTGACATTAAACCTAAATAAACATTTATAAATGTGTCAGCTGTCATGAAGACTTCAATTATTTTGATGTCAAGTTGATATAACACTTGTCTAAGGTGACAGATTCTGTTGACATAAAGTGTTATGACACTCTTTCTCTGTAACTCTGGGTACTTCTGTGATGTCTGAGTTACATAATGATGATGAGGCTTACCAGGGAAGGAAAATTGGAAAAATGATAAAAGCTGTGTCTCTTGAACATTCGGTGGAAACATGAGAATTTGCTGTATATCAATCACTTTTACTTGGTGAAAGTTTCAACACTAACATGTATGTGTTGTGTGTATTTCACATTACTGATTACAAGATTGAATAAATACTTATAAAAATTTTACAACACTATAATGACATTTGTGTACAGTTTCTCCTTACCTAATTTGACAAACAAAGTGCAACGAGGTGCAATGTCAGTTGCCATGATATTCTAACTTAAGTCAACAGAGAAAGTCTCGTAACACAGTTTTATTTTTAATATAATTACAATCTGCCAGTTGACTTGCATGTTTTGTCAGCTTCACTTAAAAAATAACAAAGGTGTTTATTCTAGCCAATATAAACTATATGAAAATAAAAATCTAAACCTTCAATGCAGTCCACCTGATCCAATAAAGGGTATGACTTTTACCCAGAAGCTGAGCTTATTTTTTATTTTATTTTATTATATTATTATAATTTTTTTGCAGCTGTTAAACATTTTCTAAGTGATATAATTGTATCAAGACCCAGAAGTTGTGGGAACAGACTGGACCCAATGTGCAACTACTAGGAATAAACTGAGGCATTCCTGATGAATAGGCTCATGAGGAGAACAGGTAGGAAGCAGGTGCAGCAGTACAGTCTGAAAATAACTTGGCAAAATCCCAGGAAGACAGAGCAAAGGCAGAGTAACAGATGACAATAATCCCAGGGGAAAAACAGAGCCAGAAAAAAACAGAGTCCTGAGTCAAAGTCACAGTCAAAATCCCAAAATCAGCAGGCAAAAATCTTCATCCAAAAAGCATAATTCAAATCGGGAAACCAAACATGAATGTGAACTTAAAGACTTAACAGTGAGTATTTATCCACATTGTGTAATTCTCCTCAGTGTGTTTATATAGAGTGGCTAACAGCAAATGCATAGCAGGTGTCCTGGTGCAGCATGGGGAGAACAGGGAAAACAGAGTGGCGCGCAAAGGTGCAGATCAGGATTTGGAAGTTCCAGGCTGTATCATGACAGTCGCCCCCCCACGGATGCCTCTGGGCGTCCCAGCCAGAGCTCTTGTGGTGAAAATCCCTGATGAGTGCAGGGTAGAGGATGAAATAAGCTGGCACCCCACACCTCTCTTCCGGGCCATAACCCTCCCAGACTAGATACTGTAACCACCAACCTCATTGACGGACCTTTAGTAGTTTCCTGACTGTGTAGGTGTCCCCTCCATCAACGATCCTGGGAGGCGGAGGAGCCTTGGAAGGGGGGGAGAAAGGACTAGAGACCAGGGGTTTTATTTGGGAGACATGAAAGGATGGGTGAAGGCACCACATAGACTTGGGCAATGCCAATCTCACGGTCGTGGGGTTAATGACCATAGAAATGGGAAAGGGGCCAACAAACCTGGGGGCCAGCTTTCATGAGGGAACTCTGAGAGGGAGATTGGCTGTGGACAACATGATCCTTTGTCCCAGGCAATAGACAAGAGCTGGTCTGCAATGTCAATCTGCCATCCTCTTGTATGCGTGATTGGTGCATAAAAGGTGATGTCTGGCACATGCTCAAACTCTGTGACAGCATTGGATAAAGGCTTGGGCCAAAGGAACAGACACCTCCTCCTCCTTCTTCTGTTCAGGAAAAAGAGGGGGCTAGTAACTGAGGCAACACTAGAAAGGAGCCAGCCCAGTGGATGATGAGGGAAGGTTGTTGTGGGTATATTCGATCCAGGGAAGCACCTGTCTCCAGGAGGAAGAATCACCAGATGTCAGGCATCGTAAAGCAACCTCTAGCTTCTGATTGGTACGTTCCATATGCCCATTAGTCTGGGGGTGGTAACCTGAGGAGAGGCTGGGAGTAGCCCCAGTGAGCTTGCAGAACTCCTTCCAGAAGTAAGCAGAGAACTGGAGATCTCTGTCAGACACAGTGTCCATAGGCAGACCGTGAATCCAGAACACATGTTTGATAAACAGTTCTTCTGTCTCTTTAGCTGAAGGCAGCTTAGGGAGGGGAATGAAGTGAGCAGCCTTAGAGAAGCAATCGATTATGATCATGATGCAAGTATTACCCTTGGAGCTGGGGAGGCCAGTAATGAAATCCACTGCAATGTGGGACCAAGGACAGTGAAGTACAGGTAAGGATCTTAATAGTCCAGCAGCAGTTTGGTTACTTGTCTTGTTTCTGGAGCAGATGTCACAGACTGCCACAAAGGTCCTAAAGTCTCGCCGCATGGTCGGCCACCAGAAATGTAGCCTAAAGAGGGCAAGGGTCCGGACTGCCCCATGGTGACAGGCTAGGTGCCAAATGAAAGTCCAAATATTCAAGGGGCACATTGGAAAGATCTATTGTCTCATCAGGACTGGTGACAGGGGGGCCTGTCACCAGTCCTGATGAGACAGTAGACTCAAGGGAGTCATTCATGGCACGGAACGAAATTGATTCAACATGATTGCATGAAACTTTCAAAGTAACTTGGTCAGAGACATGGGAAATGGGTCTGAGTCCCACCCTGTTCAGAACTCTGGTCACAAGGGGGCAATCTAGCTGACACAAGGGGATGCCTAATTCTTCTGCCTAGGAGGTCCTGATAAAGCTCTGGTCTACACCAGAATCAATCAGGGCTTGAACAGACTGGACCTTGTTTTGAAATGAAATCTCAATGGCCAACATTGTCCTAGCAGCAGGGGAAGTGTGTGTAGAGATGCCCACCCATATCCCTGCATCTACTGGTGGGCAAACCCTTTTACTGGGCAGAGGGAGATGAAATGTCCAGACTGTCCCCAGTAAAAACAGGAACTAGTTTCTTGGCGGCATCTTTTTTCCTCTGGGGTTACCTGGGTCCTGCCTAATTGCATGGGCTCTGACTCACCAGGGGTGGCACCCTTCGATGGAGAGGTGACGGTCCTGGGTTCCACCCTTTGGCTCCACCTCTGATCCCTTATCTGATTGTGCAGCAGAAGGCGAGCATCCACCCGAGGTCTACCAAGACATTCAGGCTGTCAGGAAGATCATGAGGTGCAATCGCATCCAAGATGGCATGATTTAGCCCATGAAAGAAGGCGTCATACAAAGGCACTCACATTCTAGTCAACTGCTGTGACGAGTCCGGAATTCAATGGCATAATCATGAACTGAATGAGCACCTTGCTTCAGCCCCATCAGCTGTCTCGCTGCCTCCCTGCTCTTGGGAGAATGGTCAAAAACTTTCTGCATCTCCTCAGTGAACTCTCTGAAACTCGAACAGCAGGGCACCCTGGCATTCCAAACAGCTGTTCCCCACTCCTGTGCCTTTCCTGTTAAGAGCATGATGACATAAAATACATGGGAGCTCTCATGGGAAGGCAGATGCCTGAAGTTCCATGGCTAAGGAGCACTGTGAGAGGAACAAATGGCAGGTCCTGGGTGCACCATCATACGGCTGTGGAGCAGGTAGTCAAGGCTCATGGGGGGGTTAAGGCTGGAGCGGCTGGTTGACTAGTTGGAATCGGTGCTGGTCAGCCCGCGATTGAAGTCTGAAGGCTCTCCATCTGTGAGGAGAGACTTTGTAGGGTATCAGTAATGGAGGACATGCTCTGACGAACAGCTATGATCTCTTGCTGATGAGACCCAAGAACAGAGCCCTGCTTAGCCAATGCATATTTGAGAGCATCATAGTCTACTGGGTCCATGGTGTAGTGGATAAATTCTGTCATGACCCAGAGGTCACAGGAACAGATTGGATTCAATGTGCAGTTGCTAGGAATAAACTGAGGCATACCTGATGAGTAGGCTCATAAGGAGAGCAGGCAGGAAGCAGGCAGAGCAGCAGTCTGAAAATAGCTTGGCGAAATCCCAGGAAGACAGAGCGAAGGCAGCATATCAAATGACAATAATCCCAGGGGCAAAGTCCCAGTCAAAATCCCAAAATCGGCAGACAAAAATATTTGTCCAAAAAACATAATCCAAATCAGGAAACTGAACGTGAATGTGAACTTAACAAAAACATAATGGCATGTAGTAATCCATCTGTTATGTCCCTGGCACTTGTCATGTTTTTTTTTTTTCCTATGTTCATGTTTACTCATATTCATTTAGATACTGGTGTGCCAGCTCCTACAAGTGATTGGTACAAGACTCCATCCCTCCCATCCACCCCTCCAATCAAGTCTCCCTCTGTCATCGTCAGTGATTGGTGCATTCATCTCCCTTTGCTGTGACCAATCACCTTTCATCTTCCACTCTATATAAGCCAGTTGTTATACTTTGTGTTTAGTTTTCTCTTTGTCTCTGTCTCTGCATTTTGTGAGTAGAAAACTCTGACTCAAACCTTGTGACGAGGGTAGGCCAGGCAAGTTTGGGTGGTACACTGCACTTACGCAGGTTAACTGTTGTATAGATACATTACATAAGTGGGCAAGTGCCATTGTTGTATTTCTTTGAAGCTGTGTTAGTTTAAATTAGAGTAATTAAGTTAGGTAGGAGTTTTTGGTTTCCTTATATTTCTGTGTTAGGTTAGTTAGTTAAGTTTGATTTCCCTAAGTGGCAGAGTAGTTTTGTTCCTTTTTGTTTGTTTGTGTAACTGGCACTTCCCAGCCTCCCTCTGACCTTGGTTATGTTATAATTCCATGTATGCTCTTTTTAAATTCACTATGTAAATAAATTCACTTTATATGTTACCATCATCTTTTGTTACTCCCTTTTCCCTAGACTTTTAAAAAAGGGGTCGTAACAAGCCTAAGAACTGGTGTAACTCACGCCTAGTGGTAGGGACTGGATAGGAAAGCATAGCTGAAATTTTTGCCTCCACAGGCCTCATCTGACCCTGACACACTTCTCTGCCTAGGTAAGTTACTGTAGCCTTACCAAACTCACATTTAGCGAGGTTTACTGTAAATGAGGCTACAGCTAAATGCTGAAACACTAACTTCAGTGTCTCCATATGTTCTGCCCACGCAGATGAGTGCACCAGCAGGTCACCTGCCAGGGACGTAACACCATCCATCCATCCATCCATCCATCCATCCATCCATCCATCCATCCATCCATCCTTCCTTCCTCTGTAGCTGCTTATCCTGTTCTACAGGGTCACAGGCAAGCTGGAGCCTATCCCAGCTGACTATGGGCAAGATGTGGGGTACACCCTGGACAAGTCGCCAGGTTATCGCAGGGCTGACACATAGACACAAGCAACCATTCACACTCACGTTCACACCTACGATCAATTTAGAGCCACCAATTAGCCTAACCTTCATGTCTTTGGACTGTGGGGGGGAAACTGGAGCACCCGGAGGAAACACATGCAGACACGGGGAGAACATGCAAACTCCACACAGAAAGGCCCTCGCCAGCTGCTGGGCTCAAACCCAGGACCTTCTTGCTGTGAGGTGACAGTGCTAACCACTACACCACCATGCTGCCCCATGTAGTAATCCACATTGAGTAATTCTCCTCAGTGTGTTGATATAGAGTGGCTAACAGCAAATGTGCAGCACGGGGAGAACAGGGAAAATGCAGAGTGGAGTACAAAGGCACAGGTCAGGATTTGGAAGTTCTGGGCTGGATTGTGACAAATTTTAATTATTTTAAGTGCTTGATATGCTTGGCCTGCTTTATAGTTCAGTATAAATGCAATCACCAGTGAGCTTCAATGCCAAAAGTTTGAAAAAAGTCAGATATGACAAAAATTGCATTCTGTTTTTTTTTTTTTTCTCCTGTGGATTCTCATTATTATTGAGGTAAAAGCATATATTATTTTAAATAACAAATCTAATAAAGGCGGCACGGTGGTGTAGTGGTTAGCGCTGTCGCCTCACAGCAAGAAGGTCCTGGGTTCGAGCCCCGGGGCCGGCGAGGGCCTTTCTGTGTGGAGTTTGCATGTTCTCCCCGTGTCCGCGTGGGTTTCCTCCGGGTGCTCCGGTTTCCCCCACAGTCCAAAGACATGCAGGTTAGGTTAACTGGTGACTCTAAATTGACCGTAGATGCGAGTGTGAATGGTTGTCTGTGTCTATGTGTCAGCCCTGTGATGACCTGGCGACTTGTCCAGGGTGTACCCCGCCTTTCGCCCGTAGTCAGCTGGGATAGGCTCCAGCTTGCCTGCGACCCTGTAGAAGGATAAAGTGGCTAGAGATAATGAGATGAGAATGAGAAATCTAATAAAATGATAATTAAATGACATTAACCCTAATGTCAGTTAAATAACTTATGCAATTTAAAAGGGGAGTTTGTGCTAAATCCAGTTTACATTTATCTCATCTCATTATCTCTAGCCGCTTTATCCTGTTAGTTTGCATTTATTTTATTGTAAATTCTAAACATTCATATATATGTTGTATGTGTGTGTGTGTGTGTATATATATATATATATATATATATATATATATATATATATATATATATTTTCATATTCATTATCTATAGCTGCTTATCCTGCACAAGGTTGCAGGCAAGCTGGAGCCTATCCCAGCTGACTATGGGCGAGAGGCAGGGTACACCCTGGACAAGTCACCAGGTCATCGCAGGGATAACACATACTGTAGACACAAACAACCATTCACACTCACATTCACACCTACGGTCAATTTAGAGCCACCAATTAGCCTAACCTGCATGTCTTTGGACTGTGGGGGAAACTGGAGCACCCAGAGGAAACCCATGCAAACATGGGGAGAACATGCAAACTCCACACAGAAAGGCCCTTGTTGGCTGCTGGACTCAAACCCAAGACCTTCTTGCTGTAAGGCAACAGTGCTAACCACTACACACACACACACACACATATATACACACAGTACAGATGAGCATCGATACATGCTTGGCATCTCTCTCTGGGGCACATCCACTGGTGCCCTGCAGGGTCTTCCTTGATGTTTTGCTCCTTACCCTAGTATGTCTCCTTCTGGTGGAGCAGCAGCAGGGAGAGCCCTTGCAACTGGCCTTTGTATCTGCCATGTTTTCCCCAGCTCTTATTCTTTTTCCTGAGCCACAAGGAAACTGAGCCAGGCTTGTGGGATTCTCCACAGTCACACCAGCTAATTGGCCTATTAACTATGGTCTCCAAAGTTGCCCATTACATCTAGCACCCTTGAAACACAGCATTGATCCTCTATTGCTCATCCTCCATCCTTTACACCTCTGCTATGAACACTTTCTTCCTCTTTTTTTCTGTTGGCTTTGGACCAGAGCTGTGGAGCTTCCCCAATCCATCCCAACTCTTCTTGCCTGGACCCTACTGTCAGGTTCTTGAAAAGTTGATTTCCTCTTGGGCCTTCCACTTGTTGCCATTGATCACTTGGGCATCTATGTACCTATCTAGCAGATCAGTGGACTCTTTCAACTCCAGACCATTCAAATTATTTCCTGTATGTACCCTATATGGATGGGTTTCATTGTTAGCTGAAGTGTGTTCCTTCCAAATAAAGACATCTCTGTTGTCTAAGCCACTTTCAGATGTATAAGTTGGCTATCCCATCCAACCTCCTTTCTGTTGTTACAGGAATTTTATACACTTTCAGTGGCCATATCACCTGGTGGTAAAAGTGGTTGCACCAGACTTTTTACTTCCAGAGGAGTTGCTTCAGGTCATCTGAGAGTTGCTTCATTCCCAGATTTCCCATCTGCTTGTCAGAGAATTCAATGATATATTGCCTCCCCAGGCTTCAGATGGACTGCTCTGCCAGCAGTGGAATTCTCCCCTCATCACCAAAGTACTTTTTCACTTCTGATACCTTTCATAAGGGACAATATCCATGAGTTGGAGAGCTTGATTTTCATTCTTGCCCAGGAAGGCAGCCCCTGCAACTTTAACTATTGATGATATGCCTTATTCAGATAAGATGATCTCAAAAGCTGCAACAAATAAAATGGGGATCATTGAGTATCCCATAGTAATTCCCACCTCCAGGTGCTGCCACCCAGTTATGAAGATTTTCATACTGCAGTACATTTGCAAGTCTTTGAAGAAGCTGGCCTACCATGCTTGAGATCCATGACCATAACATCAAGACATGTGATGTGCAGGATGTTTTTTTCTCACTTGGTTGGCTGCATCTATAGAGCAGAACTGGGGGCAGTGCTGGCAGAAATTCTAGATCTCTGCATTCATTCCAGGCCAGAGAAAGCAATCCTTGATCTTTTTCAGCATGTTCTGGCTGGCAAGGTGGCCACCTAAAGGGTGAGAGTGGGTGATGTGCATCATGATATCCACCTTGGAGGGACCACTAGTAGGTCTATGTCCTGCCCCCAGCACTCACTGTGTTGGTACAGGAGGCCTTGGTGAAGTAAGAAGTAGGATTTGTGGAGTGGCTGGCCTGGTTGCTGGTCCTCTCCCTCAAGGAAACACACCTGCCCCCAACAGTTCCTCAGCCATTCATCCTGCTTCTGCTACTGTCTAAAGTTCCCTTTGTGCATCACCTGCTCAAACACACAAGAGAGCTGTGAAGTGTGACTCACCTGTAGTGCAATCTTCAGCTTCCTTGTGGTCCCCAGCCATACATACATCTTGGGGCAGTTTGGGGTGGTCTGTGGGCCTCTGAGGTGCACAGCATCTCCTCATCCTCCTGGCGGTGAGCGGCTCCTTCAGAAATCCCGGCCAGTCCTGACCTAGGAGGAGAGAGACAGGAAGGTTAGGTGCCACACCCACAGTGACATTCCACTCACCTCTCTCATCTCCAGTGCAGATGTAGGTGGTGGCCACCTCTCATGCATCCCCATACACACAGGTGACCTTGACAGTACAGCAGTGTCCTGCAGTCTCTGGCAAGATGGAAGGACTGACCAGTGTGATGGTGCTGCCTGAGTCCAGGAGGGCTTGGACTGGCCACCCCTCAATCTGCATAGAGGTGCTAGGGAGATGAGAGCTGGAAGGTGAGTGGATGATGCAGCCAATGAGCCACAGCTTCCAGGCAGGAGTGGGAGGTGGAGTTTCAGGTGTGGTCAGCATGTGCTTGCATGGGAGGGTGCACAGTGCATGGAGGGCACTGCCAGGATTCCAGTTTGGCCCAAGGGTGGGATGTACCAGCTTGGCGGGTGCTGGAGCTGGCTGGGCCGGTTTACTGATATCCATCATTGTCAAGGCACACTTCAGAGCCCCAATGAGCTCAGCAGGGATTGTGGGAGTGCTCATGCTGATGGCCATGCACTCTGTCAGTTGTAGTGCCTGAAGGAACCAGTCCATGGCGACCCACTCTATAACCTGCACAGCTGAGTTTTGCTTGAGCTGCATCCAATCATCTGGTGGTCCTCAGGAGAGCATCCAGCTGGCTGCAAGGGTTAACTTCAGCCCAGTTGACCCAGTGATGAAACTCCTTTATGGCCTAGCAGATGGAGAACCTGCAGTCCTCCAGGATCTGCTCTTTCATTACAGACTGGGAGGTGCACTCTCAGGAAGCACAACCCAAAAGTCCTACTGGTGCCCTTCGACTACGTTCAGACTGCACCCTGAAACGACCCATATCCGATTTTTTTGCCCATATGCGACCCGTATCCGATTTGTTATTGACAATCTGAACGACACAGATCCGATTTTTTCACATGCGACCCAGGCCGCTTGGATATGTGGTCCTAATTCCGATGCATATCCATTATTTTCACATGCGACTGCAGTCTGACCGGACAGGTCGCATTCATGCGACCTACACGTCATCAACAAGAGACAAACGTCACTATTCTGCGTTGGCTAATCCCGCTTCTTTGGTGGAAAACAACATTTGTACAGTTTTCAGAATTTAAATAGACTTTTATAGAATTGATCAAGCTAATGGTGGATTTGGTAGGGACCTGGATGTTAAAACATCCTGTATTACAAGATTATAAGATTGTTCTGGAAATTTCCAGTAATTTGACACCTTTGGTCACATTAGTCTGCTGCCCACATTAATCAGATTATTGTGTGAGTTCCGCCGCCGCCACAAAAACCACATCACCAGGTCTCGCCTCATCTCCATGCTTTACTTGCAAACTTGAAGAGTGCCAGGCCCGGCGCCAGAATTGAAATATTCAGGGGGTGATCAGTTTATCAGAGGGGGCGGTGTTAAAAAAAAAAAAACGCTCCGGATGGGACGTGCCTTTGAGCATGCATAATGAGTGCACTCGTATTATTTCATATGCTTGTGTATTTTCAATATATTTAGGCTACACCTCTGTAAGAGAGTAAGCGTATACAGAGCAAGTAATAAGAGTATTTTTTTTTTATTTGAGTGTATAGGCCCATGAGCTCCTGTCCTGCATTGTCAAAACTGAGCCAACAAATAATCTGAGCCAGACAGGAGACAGCTCCACATAGCACTCCATCATGAGCGTAAACAACACAGCGCAAAATGACAGTTACACAACGGGTCAATGATCAACCTCTTCATTTAAACAATATGAATATACACTTTTATCTCACCATAATTAGTCCATATCTTCACATAAAATACTACTGGCTGATACAACTTACTACCACGAGTCGTGCTGCTAGTAGACTGAAGAGACGGTTCAGATGGCTCTGCTGAAGAAGTCTGCAAGGCTGTGTCTGGCAGGGGCGCAGATAGGATTTTTGAACTGGGGGGGACTGAGCTGTCAGCAAATGATTCCATTTTGTGTAAATGCATATATATATATATATATATATATATATATATATATAATGTGTGTGTGTGTGTGTGTGTGTACTGAAGCTTATACATTCGAACAGTTGCTGCTTACTAAAATAACATTATACATAAAAATAACAACATTAAAAGATATTCACCTACAGCCTAGAATGCTGTTATTTTACATTTAGCCTACTTCAGGTAAGTCCAAATTCCTTCTTATTATTATCAGACTAGCTACTCAACATTACAAAACAAGTATTTGTCACATCTGGGAAAGGCAACAGGCATAGGATATTTACATCTTTTGGTTCTTGAAACAAACGCTGTGATTTTTTTTCCCCTCTTCTCTGGCTTAATGTGGCAGAAAGATCACCAGCTTGGTCATTAGACAGTTGTTTATGATCACTATGGTTACCACGACAGGTAAAGTCACAAGCTCCCCTTAGGACCCCGGGGTCGAGATGGTGCGTTACATTTACATTGGAAGTCGGAACTTGGAGCTCCAAGCAACATAACCTCAGACCTGAGCGCTTCCCAGTTTAAAAACTGGGACATCATGGAACATGGAATTCGAAAAAAATGGCCAGTTAATGAAATGAAACGAAAACCCCAATGTTTATGCTGGGAGATGCTGGATTTCAATGCTTTTCCGACTTCAAACTTCCAACTTATGAGTACACCTGAACGCACCATTAGTCGCAGCAGAAACACCGTTGCTATCAAATGGATGAGCTGTGCAGTGTTATTAACCGAGAATTACATGGAAAATGAACACCTTGCTTTCCCAACTCTGCAAGGATCTGCTCCAGCCTACACCGATTCAAGAAGGGGAAAATGTGGATTGATCACTGACAAGGCTGCTGCTGCTGCCATTTCAACTTTGTGCTGCAATGTAAGTTAGTCTAACTAACGGAACATTAATCCTCACTTTTTCTACCTATGTGTGGCGCCTTACGTAGGGACGGTGGGTGGGGGGGACAGATGGGGGTCACTATAAATCTGGGGGGGACATGTCCCCCCCGTCCCCCGTGCTATCTGCGCCCTTGGTGTCTGGTGGTGCTGCTGGTGAACAATGTCTCGGATCCTCTGGAGGAGGCTTACTAGATTTAATCCACTTTCGTATATCCATCTTTAAACCAAGCACTTGACTAGCTGTCTTGAATGGCATTGACACCATGCAATCGACTTGATATACAATATAATGTAGCCTAGCAACCACATATCCCGCGCAACCCTCAATCTATCAAATTGCTTTGAACAATTGCCATTTCAGTTTGTTTTAAAAGTAATTAATTTAGTTTATTTGTTAAATATTTGATATTATTGAATAGTTTAGGCTACTATTTTGCAGTATTTCATTGTTATTATAATTTTTTTTTCCAACTCTCACAACTGAGGGGGCGGGGTGGTTGACTTGAGGGGGTGTCGCCCCCAAACGCCCCCTCGTAGCGCCGGGCCTGAAGAGTGCGCTTTTTTTTTGTTTACGTATTACGTATGTGCTTATTACGTGTCAATTTGCGCATGCGGGACACTTTTGGGTCGTTTTCCGTTCATATTGGAGATCGCATACAAGTCTCATATAATTGTTAATGTGAACGGCCTAACAAAAAAATCGGATTTCACAACAAATCGGATATGGGTCATTTCAGGTTGCAGTCTGAACGTGGCCTTCTTGTCACTGGCATGACAACTCAGAATTTTGACAAAGAACTAATTCCCAAAATAAACTCAGAACTAGTCTGCATCATCAGGAGCATGTTGGGAAATGAAGATCCGAAGAGAATGCTGCTAACATTGCACCATATTGTATTCGCCATTTGCCAATAGTATTCTTCAGTATATATCAAAATTATGACTGCATTTTATAAAATACAAACACACATTTCTCACAGTTGGACATAAAATACAATGAACTTGTATAACTTACCAACTCACATTACACTCACGTAACATTTGGACAGACAAAATTCAAACATGCTTGTTGGCATCTTATTTGACCTTTTCATAACAGCTTTACAACTGTTTGGTAGATGCCTAGATTTGGAAACGTTTGCACTTTCCAGTTGGTCAGTAGTGCTCTGTTAAGTTGTGAGCATCATCAAAGATCTCTGACTCATGTAACTCATTAAAAATAGACATTGAGTGGAATTTATTTCTTGGTAAATATTTCCAAAGCAGGTACATAGACTAGGTCCTTGCCTAAAGCATTTAAAACATATTGAAATAATATTGCTAAAATAGCTGAAAAAGGACTTCCATCCATCCATAACCACTTATCCTGTGCAGGGTCGTGGGAAAGTTGAAGCCTATCCCAGCTGACAATGGGCAAGAGGTGGGGTACACCCTGGACAAGTCACCAGATCATCGCAGGACTGACACATAGAGCCAAACAACCATTTGCACTCTCATTCACACCTATGGTCAATTTAGGGCCATCAATTAGCCTAACCTGTATGTCTATGGACTGTGGGGGAAACTGGAGCAAACCCATGCAGACACAGGGAGAATGTGCAAACTCCACAAAGAAAGGCCCCCATTGGCCACTGGGCTCAAACCCAGAACCGTCTTGCTGTGAGGCAACAGTGCTAACCAATACACCACCGTGCCACCTGAAACAGGGCTTATATTTGGTAATTACTTTTATGTAGTATTTGTTTAATATTTTCCAACATGGGGGACAGACTTTTACATAAATAGTAATGATCAGTTCATCGATCTATTACAGATGAAAGGAGAAATCCTAGAAACATATTACATGAAGTGAAAACTTAAAACATGTATTTGTGGGGGCGTCGTGGCTCAGGTGGATAAGGCGCCATACCATAAATCCGGGGACTCGGGTTTGATTGCGGCCCGAGGTCATTTCCCGATCCCTCCCCGTCTCTCTCTCCTGCTCATTTCCTGTCTCTACACTGTCCTATCCAATAATAAAGGTGAAAAAAGCCCAAAAAAATATTTAAAAAAAATATGTATTTGTAATTCAAAAATACAGTGTCTTGCAAAAGTATCCCCCCCCCCCATGTTTGTCCTGTTTTGTTGCATTACAAGATGGAATTAAAATGGATTTGAGGGGGTTATCACCATTTGATTTACGCAGCATGCCTACCACTTTAAAGGTGCAAATTGTTGTTTTATTGTGACACAAACAATAATTAAGATGAAAAAACAGAAATCTCAAGTGTGCATACATATTCACCTCCTTTCGTATGAAACCCCTGAATAAGAGCTGATCCAACCAATTCACTTCATAAGTCACATAATTAGTTGATTAAGATCCATCTGTGTGCAATTAAAGTGTCACATGATCTGTCACATGATGTCTGTATAAATCAACCTGTTCTGGAAGGACCCTGACTCTGAGACACTACAAAGCAAGCAACATGCATGCACACTCTAGATTGAAGTTTTTTCATCTTAATTATTGTTTGTGTCACAATAAAATAACAATTTTCACCTTTAAAGTGGAAGGCATGTTGTGTAAATCAAATGGTGCTAACCCCCCTCCCCCCAAAAAAAAAATCCCTTTTAATTCCAGCTTGTAATGCAACAAAATAGGACAAACATGAAGGGGGATGAATAGTTTTGCAAGACACTGTATTTCATTTCAGAAAACATTTTCACACTTGTTGATTTTTTTTTTTTTGCATTTCAATTTATCCTATTTTACTAACTAAAATTAGAATTTTCTGACTGAAAGGAATGGGAAAGGAAAACAATAACATTTTGGCTGAAATTGTTTTTATCTCTATAACTAGACAGGGACACTCTAACGAGTGCAAACCCCGCCTTTTCCCTATTAAAATACATTGGGCGAAAATTTTGAAGTTCTGCCATGACCTTGACCTTTGACCTCCAAAATTTAATGGTTTCCTTCCTGGGTGATTGGCAACACATGTACAAAATTTGGTCCAAATCGATCCATTGGTTCTTGAGATATCTTGCAGACACACAGACAGACAGACAGATACACACACACACAGACTGACGCAGGTGAAAATAATAACCCCTCCGACTACTGTCGGCGGGGTTAATGAATCAAAATTTGTTAAAATCGTATGTTATGACAAGAGATGTTGTGTGGCAGCGAGGGCATGGTCAAGCGTCGGTCTGTGAATGGAGGGCAGAGTCAGGGAAGGTAAGTGGCAGAATCACTGCACCTGATGTAAGTTAACCTGTGTTTGTGTGTCTTCCCCAGTGACCGTGCCCTATAAAAGGAGAGAGAGAGCAGAGAAAGGGAGTTTTCTCCCCAACCAGAACACGTGTGTGTGTGTGTGTGTGTGTGTGTGCGCGTGCATGCGTGGCTGGGAGAGTGTGAAAAGCTAAGAATAAAAAGAGTTTTTGGGAACTCAGTTCTGGCCTGCCGTGCTTCTGTGCTCCACCCACCTGCTCTGATTCCTACAGTGGTGCCGAAACCCAGGAGGGAGCACAGAGGAGAACAGCTCCATGGAGTCCTCCCCCTTCAAGGACCTGATCCATGCCCTCGCCACGGCCCAACAGAGCCAGCACCAGGTGCTGGTCGCCCTCCAGAAGGAGCAGGAGTAAAGGTTCGAGGCCCTGGTGCTGGCGCAGCAGGAAGATCACCAGGCGTTCCGGCACCTACTCGAGTCGGCGGGGTCCACCATCTCCACCGCTGCGGACCCTCCCCACCTCACCCTAACGAAGATGGGCCCGCGCGATGACCCCGAGGCCTTCCTTGTGCTCTTTGAGCAGGCAGCAGAGGCGTGGGGCTGGCTGGCGGAACAGCACATGGTGCGCCTCCTCCCCCTGCTAACGGGCGAGGCACAGCTGGCTGCACTACAGCTCCCCGCTGACAGCCGGCTGGTCTACTCCGACCTCCGCAGGGCCTTTCCTCCAGCATGTGGGGCACACCCCGGAGCAACAATGGCAGTGCTTCCGTTCACTGCACCTGGAGGAGGTCGGCCGGCCGTTCGCGTTTGGCCAGCAACTCCGGGACGCCTACTGGCGGTGGCTGAGGGCTGACAACCGCGACGCCGAGGAAATCATGGACCTGGTGGTGCTGGAACAATTCATCGCCCGACTTCCCCAAGGAACAGCGGAGTGGGTCCAGTGCCATCGCCCGGCATCGCTGGATCAGGCCATCAAGCTGGCAGAGGACCATTTGGCGGCTGTTCCAACGGCAGGACAGCATGTCTCCTCTTCTCTCTCTCCCCCTCCCCTTCTGTTCCTCGTCCTTGCCCCGTTCACCCACCGTGGAGGCAGGGGCCGGCTTCACCCCAGCCAGCCCGCCGCACCCGCGGTGCCCTACCATTTCCCACTTCCGGGTCTGTCTCTCCCCCCCCCTCAGGTGAGTGATCTCCGGAACACTGGTACAGAGAGAGAGCCTGGGCCGGTTTGCTGGCGCTGCGGGGAGCCGAGGCACCTCTAGCATCAGTGCTCGGCGATGGAGGTGGGCGCAGTGGACCAGATCCCCGATGCGCCAGGGACCGCCCTCAATCGGGCCTGAGCGTATCGCATACCGGTGAATATCCAGGGGGATACGTATCAGGCTTTGGTGGACTCCGGCTGTAATCAGACCGCAATCCACCAAAGCCTGGTGCAAGATGAGGCA
Organism: Neoarius graeffei; assembly: GCF_027579695.1. NCBI lineage: Eukaryota > Metazoa > Chordata > Actinopteri > Siluriformes > Ariidae > Neoarius > Neoarius graeffei. Next base: position 55,175,602 of record NC_083576.1, read on the forward strand.
TTACAGAGAGCACAATTGGTGAAGGTGTTGTGTGTGCATGGGGATGTTCACAACTACCCTTTAGTGTCGGTCCACATTCTATTTTGAGGGGAGAAATTTAGAGTAAAGGTGGCGGTTAATCCTCGCCTTACCCACTCGATAATTTTGGGGACTGATTGGCTGGGATTTCGGGAATTAATGACTCATTTCGTGAAGAGCGGAGCCTGCCATAGTTTAGCGGGGGGAGGTCCCAGTGTGGCTTTGGTGGGAGCAGCTGTCACAGAGCTGTCTATGTCATCACCGCGTCAGAGTGAGGAGCAGCAGGCTCCTCCTCCCTCTCTCGGGGAATCCCTCGCGGATTTCCCGTTAGAGCAGTCGCGAGATAAGACTCTGTGGCATGCGTTTGACCAAGTAAGAGTAATCGATGGTCAAACATTCCAGCCAAATGCCACCCCGTCCTTCCCCTATTTTTCCATTATTAAGGATAAATTATACTGAGTGACGCAGGATACTCAGACTAAGGAGCCGATAACTCAGCTTTTGATCCCAAAGAGCCGCCGGGAATTTGTATTCCAGGCGGCTCACTTTAATCCCATGGCTGGACACTTGGGGCAGGATAAGACACTAGCCTGAATAATGGCCCGGTTCTATTGGCCAGGGATTCGCGGTGATGTCCGTAGGTGGTGTATGGCGTGCCGCAAATGCCAGTTAGTAAATCCAGCGGCCATTCCAAAAGCACCTTTGCACCCTCTGCCATTAATCAAGACCCCGTTTGAAAGAATTGAGATAGATCTCGTCAGGCCATTAGATCAGTCAACACGAGGATATCACTTTATTTTAGTTCTGGTGGACTATGCAATGCGATATCTTGAAGCAGTGCCTCTTCGCCATATCTCAGCACATAGTGTTGCAGAGGCACTCTTCTGCGTCATATCCTGAGTTGGAATCCCCAAAAGAGATTCTGACTGATCAAGGCACTACGTTTATGTCACGCACACTGCGCAAACTGTATGGATTACTGGGAATTAAGCCTATCCGCACCAGCATTTATCACTCACAAACGGACGGCTAAGTCGAACGGTTTAATCGCACCCTCAAAAACTTAATTAAGAAATTTGTAAGCGAGGACGCATGCAACTGGGATAAATGGCTCGAGCCCCTGTTATTCGCAGTGCAAGAGGTCCCACAAGCCTCCACGGGGTTCTCCCCATTCAAATTATTATATGGGCGTAAGCCACGTGGCATCCTAGATGTTCTGCAGGAAAATTGGGAGGAGGGACCTTCAACAAGCAAAAACGGAATTCAATACGTTATCGACCTGCGCGCAAAACTCCACACACTCACACACCTAACCCGGAGAATTTGTGGCAGGCCCAAGAATGGCAAATCCACCTGTACGACAGGGGCACGCGCCTTAGGGAGTTCACACTGGGAGATAAAGTACTCATGTTGTTGCCCACGTCGAGCTCCAAATTGATCGCCAAGTGGCAAGGACCCTTTGAGGTCATATGGCAAGTTAGGGACGTTGACTATGAGGTGAGGCGAATGGACAGGGGTGGGGCGTTACAGATTTACTACCTCAGTCTGCAAAAACTTTGGAACGAGGAGGTCCCCGTGGCGTTGGTGTCGTTGGTTCCAGAGAAGGTGGAGCTGGGGCCGGAGGTTCAAAAGGGAACATTGACTACCACTCCGATCCCCTGTGGAGACCACCTCTCCCTGACCCAACTCACAGAGGTTGCCCAGTTGCAGACAGAATTTTCTGACGTGTTTTCGCCCCTGCCCGGCTGCACCCGCCTCATAGAACACCACATTGAGATGCCCCCAGGGGTGGTAGTGTGCAGCCGCCCTTACAGGCTGCCCGAACACAAGAAAAAGGTGGTTTGGGAAGAACTCGAGGCCATGCTCGACATGGGCATCGTCGAGGAGTCCCACAGTGACTGGAGCAGCCCGGTGGTCTTGGTTCCCAAGGCTGACGGGTCGGTCCGGTTCTGTGTGGACTATAGAAAAGTCAACGCGGTGTCTAAATTCGATGCATACCCAATGCCTCGTATTGACGAGTTGCTTGATCGACTAGGAACGGCTCGTTTTTATTTGACACTGGATTTGACAAAGGGATATTGGCAGATCCCCTTGACTCCATTATCCCAAGAGAAAACAGCCTTTTCCACACCGTTTGGCTTACACCAGTTTGTTACACTTCCTTTTGGGCTGTTTGGGGCGCCCGCTATGTTCCAGTGGCTTATGGATAGGGTCCTCTGCCCCCACTCCACCTATGCGGCCACATACCTGGACGATATCATAATTTATAGTAATGACTGGCCGCGGCATCTAGAACACCTAAGGGCAGTCCTTAGGTCACTGAGGCGAGCGAGTCTCACAGCCAACCCGAAGAAGTGTGCGATTGGGTGGGTGGAAGTATGGTATCTGGGCTTCCACTTGGGCAATGGGCAGGTGCGTCCCCAAATTAATAAGACAGCAGTGATTGCGGCCTGCCCGAGGCCCAAGACCAAAAAGGGGGTGAGACAGTTCCTGGGGCTGGCTGGCTACTATCGTAGGTTTATACCTAATTATTCAGACATCGCCAGCCTGCTGACTGATCTCACTAAAAGGGGGAACCAGATCCGGTCCAGTGGACGGAGCAATGCCAGTGGGCTTTCTCTGAGGTAAAGGCTGCACTGTGTGGGGGGCCACTGTTACACTCCCCTGACTTCTCTCTCCCCTTTGTTTTGCAGACAGACACATCGGACAGAGGGCTGGGGGCTGTTCTGTGCCAGGAGGTGGAGGGAGAGGATCTTCCAGTGCTGTACATCAGCCGGAAGCTGTCGGTGCATGAGGGCCAGTACAGCGCCATAGAAAAGGAGTGCCTCGCCACCAAGTGGGCGGTCCTCGCCCTCCACTACTACCTACTGGGACACCCTTTCACCCTCTGTTCAGACCACGTGCCCCTCCAGTGGCTCCACCGCATGAAGGATACCAACGTGCGGATCACTGGCACTCCAGCCGTTTAAGTTCAAGGTGGTCCACAGGCCGGGGGCGCAGATGATAGTGGCGGATTTCCTCTCCCATCAAGGGGGGGGGGGGAGTCAGCTGCAGGCCGGATGGCTCCCCGGCCTGAGTCAGGTGGTGGGGGTATGTGGCAGTGGGGGCGTGGTCAAGCGTTGGTCTGTGAATGGAGGGCAGAGTCAGGGAAGGTAAGTGGCAGAATCACTGCACCTGATGTAAGTTAACCTGTGTTTGTGTGTCTTCCCCAGTGACCACGCCCTATAAAAGGAGAGACAGAGCAGAGAAAGGAAGCTCTCACCCCAACCAGAACACTTGTGTGTGTGCGCGTGCATGGCTGGGAGAGTGTGAAAAGCTGAAAAGCTAAGAATAAAAAGAGTTTTTGGGAACTCAGTTCTGGCCTGCCGTGTGTCTGTGCTCCACCCACCTGCTCTGATTCCTACATGTTGATAACAAAAAGCCAGTCTTTTCACATTTCAATATTTCAAAATATTGTAAAGCAAATTATTTCCCAAATGCATTTAATGGCTTTTCCAATGATCCTTGTACTTCAAATATTTGATGCAAATGAATGAATGAATGAATGAATGAAGCATTGTCCATAATGCATTGTGATTTTATTCATTTTGATCTAGACCTATTAATTGTGATGTATGCAAGAACTCAAATATTTTGTGGAAGTCTTTTCATTAAATGTTTGATTTTTGGTAGATCACCACTTTGGCTGAGCTGTGTAACCATATTTAGCCATATTCAACATGGAACTTTTCTGTGTAAAACCAACATAGTTTGCCTTATTAAATGCATGTATTTTAGATGTATTATTATTATTATTATTATTATAAATTCTACTTTATGAATGCTACTCTCTATCTAAGAAAATGTGTCGATAACTAATATCAACAAGAATTAATATTTTCCCCTCATTAACTTCCCCCATGACATCAGTGTTTTTTTTTTTCCCAAGCAGGGCTGGTCACAGACAGTTATTAGAGAGATAGATAATGGGTAGAACTCTGAGCTCAGAAACCAAACAACAAAGAGAAAGCCTCACTTGGTTATACCATGCAAAGTTGTGCTAGCAGGCTGATTCCTCTCCAACATGCAGAAAGAGCACATTTGAAATGGAAATTGAGCTCTACTGAACTCTGTCTCCCTCCTGTCTGTCACTAATGGTGCTTTTCCACTACCAACGCGGCTGAGTTGGGCTGAGCCGTGCGGTGCTGAGTTGGGCTGAGTCGAGCTGAGTGGGGCTGTTGGAGTTGCATTTTGACTACAACCGCGCTCAACCATGCTGGCTGGAAGTGGGTGGACACATTGGGTGGAGTTAGCGAAAGTGGGTGGACATCACGTGATGTCGTTAGGCGGCGCAAACAGTGACATCAGTGACCTTTTAAGCAGTAGTCTCACGACCCGGATAGTAAACAATAAACATGGAGGACATGGAGTCGTTAGTGTTGCTGGTCTTGGTGCTGTGGCTTGTTGTCACCGACAACGCCAACAGATACTGGCAAGAGTGTATAGATGAGGCGAGGCGCAGAAAGAAGCCTTTGTCGTAATTCTTCTTCTTCTGGGTTTGCAGTGTTTACAGATCCCAGCATGCTCGCGGGGCGTGTGTGGGCATGTGAGGACACTCCTCCTCACCAATCAGTGCACAGGGGAGTGTCTCCTCACGCCCCTAGCCCCACTCGGCTCGGTTGGGCTCACTTCAGCCCCACTCCAAAACCGTGTGAGTTTTGGGTGCTGAGTAAGGCTGAAGTGAGCTCAGTCATGCTGCTCTTAGGTAGTCAAAACACGAGCCGTGTTGGGCTGAAGTGCGCTGAAGTGAGCTGAAAAAGGGTAGTGGAAAAGGCCCATAATACTCCTGCAAGTAATTACTACCATTCTCCAATCTGTGCACTTGCACCAGAGACAGAACATGGCTCAGGTGTGCTCTGTGTCCAGCACAAGGCTGTTCTCCAGAGCTTTGCATTAGCAAATCCTTTGCTACTTCCTAGGTCATAGGTCAGTCTGTCTGGCAAATTACACCCTCATTACAAATGGTGGCACTGCATGAGAACCCACACTCTGTGTGTCTGTGTGTTTGGATTAATATTAGCAACAGAACATGCACCAGTGCATGACCGTATGTATCTCCTATATGGACTCAAGTCTGTGCTTGAGTGTATATATAACAAATAAAGGCTTCTTGGATTGGATTGGCTTCTTCTACCAGAGAAATTAAGAATTAAAGCAACCAGTTTTATAACTACATTGTTAATCACTGTGAGGACATCAGTATTTATGTACAGTGTCTTACAAAAGTATTCACCCCCTTGGTGTTTGTCCTGTTTTGTTGCATCACAAGCTGGAATTAAAATAGATTTTGTGGGGTTATCACAATTTGATTAACACAACATGCCTACAATGTATCATCATATCATATATATCATTATCTCTAGCCGCTTTATCCTTCTACAGGGTCGCAGGCAAGCTGGAGCCTATCCCAGCTGACTACGGGCGAAAGGCGGGGTACACCCTGGACAAGTCGTCAGGTCATCGCAGGGCTGACACATAGACACAGACAACCATTCACACCTACAGTCAATTTAGAGTCACCAGTTAACCTAACCTGCATGACTTTGGGGGAAACTGAAGCACCTGGAGGAAACACACGGGGAGAACATACAAACTCCACACAGAAAGGCCCTCGCTGGCCACGGGGCTTGAACCTGGACCTTCTTGCTGCGAGGCGACAATGCTAACCACTACACCACCGTGCCGCCCCACCTACAACTTTAAAGGTGAAAATTTTGTTTTATTGTGACACAAACAATAATTAAGATGAAAAAAAAAAGAAATCTGGAGTGTGCATACCCCCTTTCATATGAAACCCCTAAATAAGAGCTGGTCCAACCAATTCACTTCACAAGTCACATAAGTAGTTGATTTAAGATCTACCTGTGTACAATCAAAATGTCACATGATCTGTCACATGATCTGTCACATGATGTCTGTATAAATCAATCTGTTCTGGAAGGCCCCTGACTCTGCAACACGACTAAGCAAGCAACATGAAAACCAAGGAGCACAATAAAACAGGTCAAAGACAAACGTGTGAAGAAGGATAGATCAGAGTTGGGTTATAAAAAATATCCCAAACTTTGAATATCCGGTCGAGAACCATGGCCTCGGACTTGGAGGTGATGATTCTCATCCCAGCCGCTTCACACTCGACTGCAAACCGCCCCAGTGCATGCTGAAGGTCCTGGTTTGAAGAAGCCAACAGGACAACATCATCCGCAAAAAGCAGAGATGAAATCCTGTGGTTCCCAAACAGGATTCCTTCTGGCCCCTGGCTGTGCCTAGAAATTCTGTCCATAAAAATTATGAACAGAACCAGTGACAAAGGGCAGCCCTGCCGGAGTCCAACATGCACTGGGAACAGGTCTGACTTACTGCCAGCAATACGAACCAGACTCTTGCTCCATTCGTACAGGGACCGGACAGCCCTTAGCAAAGAGCCCCGAACCCCATACTCCCGAAGCACCCCCTACAGAATACCACAAGGGACACGGTCAAATGCCTTCTCCAGATCCACAAAACACATGTGGACTGGTTGGGCAAACTCCCATGAACCCTCGAGCACCCTATGAAGGGTATAGAGCTGGTCCAGTGTTCTGTGACCAGGATGAAAACTGCATTGTTCCTCCTGGATCCGAGGTTCGACTATTGGTCGAATTCTCCTATCCAGTACCCTGGAGTAAACCTTCCCTGCGAGGCTGAGAAGTGTGATTCCCCTATAATTGGAGCACACTCTCCGGGCCCCTTTCTTAAAAAGAGGGACGTGTTACAGGAATGGACGGCAGTGGAGTGAAGAGAGAGGGAGATGAAGCTTCTTTTCCAAAAATAGTACTCTTTATTTTTCTAATTTTCTAAAAATTTCTCAAAATGAGGCAAATATTTACAATATCCAAAATAAAGTCAAAAATACAAAACAAAACAAAAAAAAAACTAAACAAAACAAAATGGTACAAAGATACAAAATAAATGGCTTCAAATTTGCCAGGCTAAATCTCACTAGACCCTGAACAAAACTTCTACACAGCCAAAATAAACACACCTTACACCAAGACATCTAAACCACAACTGACTCTCTGGAGCAATCTACTGAGCTTAAATACTCGCAGCTCCTCCCCACAGTTGAGCCTAGTTGCCAAAATAAATCAATTACCTAAATAACAACATTCAAAATAAAAATAACAACTGAAAAAAACAAACAAAATACATAAACACCCAAAATCATTTTTTAATAAACAAAACCTGTCTATGTATAATAAAATACATTTTTCCCAAAACCAGTAAAACACCCCCGCTGAAAATTGTATGCGCTGCACGAAACACCCCCCCCCCCCCCCCCCCCATAATTGTACAGTGGAACAGTCCCTCGGTTTTGCCCAGAGAAGGAGGAAGTGTTTTGAATGACGCTGGTGAGTCTACAGAAACAACTGTGTTATTTTAAAGTTTGCTAAAACATTAAACTCATAAACGGCCATATGTGTAAGTGTGTTTTGTTACTGGTACAATTTTGTGTTTACAGATGAATGAATGTTTCGGAATATGCCGCGTATTGAAAACGCGAGTGGTTACAAACAAACAAATGCTACAAAATGGCGGTAGGCCTCCCTGCACACTCTGTAACAAATGGTAGTTAGAAATTATGGCAAACGGTGACGTGTGGAATGCTTAAACCAGTTAACCAAGACAGAAAACAGAAATGGAAAGACAACTCACAGCAGCAGGTCAGCTATGGTGTTTGAATGTTGCCGGCTGATAGCTGCCTATGCGCTTGCGTGAGTAACTGAGTGTATGCGTGTGTGTGATTGGCGTAAGCATCACGGCTCACTCCGTGACATTTCCCCCCCCTTCTGGAAATGCTCCTTGTGGCATTCTGGACAGGAAATCAGCTGTGCAGTTCATCTTCCCTGCCCTATACAAAACATCAAAGTCAAAAGGCTGTATAGCCAAGAACCACCTGGTGATCCTGGCATTGGTATCCCGCATACGCCCCAACCAGGACAAAGCTTTGTGGTCAGTCTCAAGCACAAATTTACGCCCCAACAAGTAGTACTTAAGAGTCCAGTGCCCATTTTATAGCAAGGCACTCTTTTTCTACTGTTGAGTAGTTCTGTTCCCTGGGCAGCAGCTTACGACTGATGTAAGCCACAGGCTGCAGTTGTCCTTCGTCCCCCTGCAAGAGGACCGCACCCAGACCTCTCTCAGAAGCATCGGTCTGAACAGTAAACTGTCTTTCAAAGTCTGGACTGAGGAGCACAGACTCTTGACACAAAGAGTCCTTTAAGTCCTGAAATGCACTCTCGCACTCCTCAGTCCACTCCACCTTGTTGGGTTGGTTCTTGCGGGTCAGCTCTGTCAGCACAGACGCCTTCTCTGAAAAGTTCTTGATGAAGCGCCTATACCAACCCACAAGGCCCAAGAATGACCGCACCTGCTTTTTGGTGGTTGGTCACTCAGCAGTCCTGATGGCTTCCACCTTCCCCACCTGAGGACGGATGACACCTCGGCCCAGAACGTAGCCCAGGTAGGAGGTCTCCTCCCTAGCCAAGGCACACTTGTCTGGGTGGATGGTGAGGCCTGCCTCCTTAACCAAGGAAAGGACCTGCTGCAGATGTTGGAGGTGCTCCCCCCAGGTGGCGCTGTAGATCACAATATCATCAAGATAGGTGGCGGCAAAGCCCTCCGCCCCCCTGAGGACTCTATCCATAAGATGCTGGAAACTCGCTGGTGCCCCATGCAGGCCGAAGGGTAGAACAGTAAACTGGAAGTGCCCAAATGGTGTTCTAAAGGCAGTGAGCTCTTTACTGCCCTCTTCCAGTGGCACCTGCCAATAACCTTTGCACAGATCCAGTGTGCTTAGGTATTTGGCCTTGTCCAGGCGTTCAATGAGGTCGTCAACCCTTGGCATGGGGTACGGGTCAAACTTTGCCTGTATGTTGACCTTGCGAAAGTCCAAGCAGAATCTCAGGCCGCCATCTTTCTTGGGAACCAGAATGACTGGGCTGCTCCATTCACTGAAGGACGGCTCGATGACCCCCAGCTGAAGCATCATATCCAGCTCCTCCTTCAGGACCGGCAGCAGTCGCTCTGGCACCCTGTAGCAAGGCTGCCACACGGGATTGTCGTCCTTGAGTACCACCCGATGCTCCACCAGCTCCATCCGCCCAGGTCGGTGAGTGAAGAGGCCCTCTGGCAAGATGTTGTAGAGGTCACGCTGGCGCTCCTCTGACAGATGGCTGAAGTCCAGATGGCTCTCCTCCTCTCGGCCTGGCAGATACTGTTCACTGTACTCTTCCTCCTCCTCGACTGCTCGGATGAATAGCACTGACGCCTCCTGCTGTGGCTCCGACTGCAGTTCTGGCTCCTCCTGCCCATTCCATCGCTTCAGCATGTTAACATGGAAGACTTGTTGTTTCTTTCGATGGTTTGGCATGTTGATCTCGTAGGTCACCCCTCCCATCTTGCGCATCACGGTGTAGGGCCCTTGCCATTTCGCCAGCAGCTTGTTGTCTGAGCTGGGCAACAACAGCAGGACCCGGTCACCAGGCTGGAAACTGCACATACGGGCAGACCGGTCATACCATGCCTTCTGTCGATCTTGGGACTTGCGGAGATTTTCTTGAGCCATGGCAGTCACAGCAGTCAGCTTCTCCCTCATCTTCATGATGTAGGAGATAATGTCAGTCTGCTCTGCCGTTTCTCCTTCCCAGGTCTCCTTCAGCACATCCAGTGGGCCCCGCACCTGGTGTCCGTACAGCAGTTCGAAAGGAGAGAACCCTGTTGACTCTTGAGGGACCTCTCTGTACGTGAACAACAGGTAGGGTAGCCACTGATCCCACTCTTTTCCGCTGTCATCCACAAAACTTCTGAGCATGTTCAAAAGAGTCTGATTGAACCACTCTACAAGTCCATCAGTCTGTGGGTGATAGGGAGTGGTTCTGATGCGCCTTATCCCTAACAGGTCATAAACTTGCTTCAGTGTTCTGCTCATGAAGTTGGAGCCTTGGTCTGTTAACACCTCACGGGGAATCCCTACTCTGGAAAACAGCTGGAGTAGGCAAGAGGCAACCTGCTTAGCAGTGACAACTTTTAGGGGGAAGGCCTCGGGGTACCTGGTAGCGTAATCACAAATTACCAAAATAAAGCGGTTCCCTGACCTACTCTTTTCCAGGGGGCCAACAACATCTACACCAATACGCTCAAAAGGGGTGTCAACTACAGGGAGTGGCACTAATGGAGCACGTGCATAACCTTTCCCTCCAGCTAGCTGACATTGGGGGCATGACCTGCAGTAGTCTTTCACTTGCACAAACATTCCAGGCCAGTAAAAGCGTCGGCTAATACGTTGTAATGTCTTCATATGTGCTAGGTGACCTGCCCAGGGGATTGTATGACCTAGCTCCAAAACTTGCTGTCTGTACTGCTCTGGCACAACAAGCTGCAAACCATCTTCACTCTGCCTGTACAAGATGTTATTCTGTAGGCGAAAAACTTCATTACCCAGAGCTGGAACAAAGCAAGAACCCTCCTCTGCCTTCTTAAACAGCCTGGCTAGCATTGGGTCTGCACACTGTACTACGGCAATATCACCAGAAAAGTGTACGTCAGCATCAGACAGGCTAGGGGGTTCAATATCTGCCTCCCTCTGTAGGCCTAACTGCTCTACGATGTCTAGCACTGTCTCTCTACGCTTAGCACATCTCTCCTCTCTGGTGCATGCTGGCTCAGCTGGAACATTCTCACCATAAAAAGGAAAATCTGCCATGTCAACAGGTTTAGCCTTAGCCATAGCTCTTGTAACCACACAGCTTAACGCAGTTTTCCCTACCAGGTCTAATAACACAGGGAAGTCTTGACCTAACAGCATTGGGTATGGCAGTTTAGGGACTAGCCCCACCTTGAGCAAATATGTCTGATCACATATTCTGACATACACATCTGCTGTACTATGCTCACTTGTATCACCATGAACACAACAGATAGTCAACTTATCATTCTCATTTCTAAACTCGAGGGGGACTAAATCTGCCTGAACCAATGTCTGTGTACATCCTGTGTCAACTAGGGCCGTGGTGGGTTTACCATTAAGCTCTACAGTAATAACAGGATCTCTACTCTGCTGAATCTTAATGGGTGGGCTAGGGTTGGGCACATAGCATAGGTGGGATTGTTTGGGCTTTCTGAGGGGGCATGCAGGGCTCTTGTGACCTTCCCTACCACAGTTAAAGCATGAAACACCTTGGGGCTTAACACTGCTTTGAGGAAGAGATGGTATGTTCCTACTGTAGTTAGGGGGCACACCAACACTGCTTTGAGGAAGAGATGGTATGTTCCTACTGTAGTTAGGGGGCACACCAGAACCATGACCACTACCAACACCATCAGACTTACCCCAGAGCTGACGGTCCCGCATTCCGGCGTAGCGGTACCTCTTGGTGCCTTTGTGTGCGGCGATGAAGTTCTCCACCAGGGTGGCGGCCTCCGACGCTGTTGTTGGGTTACGTTCTTTGACCCAAGTCCTCACCTCCGGATAGAGAACACGCAGGTATTGCTCCAGCACCATGGTCTCCATGAGGGCCTCTTTGCTGCAGCTGTCATACTTCACCCATTTACAAAACAGATCTTTCAGGCATATGTACAGTTCTTGTGGTGTTTTGTCTTGGTTAATGTCCAGAGCTCTGAACTGTGAGCAATACGTCTCTGCATTTATCTCATATTTTTTCAAAATGGCTTCTTTTAGTTTCTCAAAGTCCATGTTGTTTTCAGGGTCCATTGCAATGAAGGCACTCCTGGCTTTGCCTGTTAAAAGTGGTATCAGGTGGAATGCCCAGTCCTCCTTCGGCCACTCACAGGCTACTGCCAGCTTCTCAAACGTCATCAGGTAATGATCGATGTTGTCTGCCTCTTCAAGCTTTGGCATCTTCAGCTTGTACAGCGTCTTACCCCCTCTAGTGGTGGCTGCAGACAGTTCGGGTGTTAGATTGTGAGAAGGAACCGAAATGCTCTCCCTCTCTCTCACAATCTCCACATCCAGCTGAAGCTGAGTCACCTGGTGGGTGAGAATGGAATACTGCTGGGCTTGCCGAGCAGACTCTTTCTCCAGTTTTTCATCTCTGGCTCGCTGCACCATCATGAAGGACTCAAACATCCTTGCCAGCCGGTCCAGGGATGACTCAGTTGAGTTGGTTGCGGCTGTGGCTCCTGCTGTCACCTCTGCATCACCCCCAACTGCTACTGCTGCTACTGCTGCCTCTTCATTGACTTTGCTAGTGGCTCTCCTGGTCGTCATCATTATCTTCGTCTCTGTCACTCCAAATCCCACTTCTGACACCACGTGTTACAGGAATGGACGGCGGTGGAGTGAACAGAGAGAGAGAGATGAAGCTTCTTTTCCAAAAATAGTACTCTTTATTTTTCTAATTTTCTAAAAATTTCTCAAAATGAGGCAAATATTTACAATATCCAAAATAAAGTCAAAAATACAAAACAAAAAAAACTAAACAAAACAAAACGGTACAAGTATACAAAATAAAATGGCTTCAAATTTGCCAGGCTAAATCTCACTAGACCCTGAACAAAACTTCTACACAGCCAAAATAAACACACCTTACACCAAGACATCTAAACCACAACTGACTCTCTGGAGCAATCTACTGAGCTTAAATACTCGCAGCTCCTCCCCACAGATGAGCCCAGTTGCCAAAATAAATCAATTACCTAAATAACAACATTCAAAATAAAAATAACAACTGAAAAAAACAAACAAAATACATAAACACCCAAAATCATTTTTTAATAAACAAAACCCGTCTATGTATAATAAAATACATTTTTCCCAAAACCAGTAAAACACCCCCGCTGAAAATGGTATGCGCTGCACGAACCCCCCCCCCCCAATAATTGCACAGTGGAACAGTCCCTCGGTTTTGCACAGAAAAGGAGGAAGTGTTTGGAATGACACTGGTGAGTCTACAGAAACAACTGTGTTATTTTAAAGTTTGCTAAAACATTAAACTCATAAACGGCCATATGTGTAAGTGTGTTTTGTTACTGGTACAATTTTGTGTTAACAGATGAATGAATGTTTCGGAATATGGCGCGTATTGAAAACGCGAGTGGTTACAAACAAACAAATGCTACAAAATGGCAGTAGGCCTCCCTGCACACTCTGTAACAAATGGTAGTGAGAAATTATGGCAAACGGTGATGTGTGGAATGCTTAAACCAGTTAACCAAGACAGAAAACAGAAATGGAAAGACAACTCACAGCAGCAGGTCAGCTATGGTGTTTGAATGTTGCCAGCTGATAGCTGCCTATGCACTTGCGTGAGTAACTGAGTGTATGCATGTGTGTGATTGGGCGTAAGCGTCACGGCTCACTCCGTGACAGGACCACCACCCCAGTCTACCACGGAAAAGGGTGGCTTGCCCTCTCCAGGTTGGTGGAGAAGTCCTGCCTCAAGTGGAGGAGTTTAAGTATCTCGGGATCTTGTTCACAAATGAGGGAAAGATGGAGTGTGAGATCGACAGGCGGATCGGTGCAGCCTCCGCAGTGATGCGGTCGCTTTACCGATCCATCATGGTGAAGAAGGAGCTGAGCCAAAAGGTGAAGCTCTCAATTCACCGGTCGATCTATGTTCCGACTCTCACCTATGGTCATGAGCTTTGGGTAATGACCGAAAGAACAAGATTGTGGATACAAGTGGCCGAAATGAGTTTCCTTTGCAGGGTGGCTGGGCGCTCCCTTAGGGATAGAGTGAGAAGTACAGTCACTCGGGAGGAGCTCAGAGTAGAGCCGCTGCTCCTCCACATCAAGAGAGCTGAGGTGGCTCGGGCATCTTTTTCAGATGCCTCCTGGACGCCTCCCTGGGGAGGTGTTCCAGGCATGTCCCCCCAGGAGGAGGCCCTGGGGAAGACCCAGGACAAGCTGGAGGGACTATGTCTCTCGGCTGGCCTGGGAACGCCTCGGTGTTCTTCCTGAGGAGCTGGCCGAGGTGTCTGGGGAAAGAGAAGTTTGGGCTTCCATGCTCAGACTGCTGCCTCTGCGACCTGTCCCCGGATAAAGCGGAAGAAAACGAGACGAGACTCTGAATATCCCAGGGAGCACTTTTAAATCCATCATAGCCAAATGGAAAGAATATGGCACCACTACAAACCTGACAAGAGAAGGCTGCCCACCAAAACTCACAGACCGGGCAAGGAGGGCATTAATCAGAGATGCAACAAAAACACCAAAGATAACACTGAAGGAGCTACAGAGATCCACAGCGGAGATTAGAGTATCTGTCCATTGAACCACTTTAAGCCGTACACTCCATAGAGTGGGGCTTTATGAAAGAGTGACCAGAAAAAAAAAACATTGCTTAAGAAAACATGTTCGGAGTTTGCCCAACAGCATGTGGCATACTGCCCAAACACATGGAAGAAGATTCTCTGGTCAAATGAGGCTAAAATTAATCTTTTTGGCCATCATGGGAAATGCCATATGTGGTGCAACCCCAACACCCTGAGACCACCATTCCTTCAGTGAAGCATGGTGATTGCAGCATCATGTGGGGATGTGAGGAAAACTGGTCAGGACTGAAGGAAAGATGGGTGGCACTAAATACAGGGCAGTTCTGGAGGAAAAGATGTTTGAGTCAGCCAGAGGTTTGAGACTGGGACGAAGATTCATGTTCCAGCAGGACAATGACCCTAAACATACTGTTAAACTACACTGGAGTGGTTTAAAGAGAAACACTTAAATGTCTTGGAATGGCCTAATCAAAGCCCAGACCTCAATCCAATTGAGAATCTGTGGCATAACGTGAAGATTGCTGTACACCAATGTAATCCATCTAACTTGAAGGAGCTGGAGCAGTTTTGCCTTGAGGAATGGGCAAAAATCCCAGTGGCTAGATGTGCTAAGCAAATAGACATACCCCAAGAGACTTGCAGCTGTAATTGCAGCAAAAGGTGGCTCTACAAAGTATTGACTTTGGTGGGTGAATACCTACCGGTACGCACACTCCAGATTTCTGTTTTTTTCATCTTAAATATTGTTTGTGTCACAATAAAACAACAATTTTCACCTTTAAAGTTGTAAGTATTTTGTGTAAATCAAATGGTGCAAACCCCCCAAAAATCAATTTTAATTCCAGCTTGTTATGCGACAAAAGAGGACAAACACCAGGGGGATGAATACTTTTGCAAGACACTGTACTCCATGTATACTAATATGAAGGAAGCATATACGAGCTTGTAGCTCTCTTTGCTCTCCCTCTGGACAGAAGATAATATTGATATGTGTTTGCTTTGGTAGTTTGAGCAGTGATGTAATTTAGTCAATGTGTCTACAGGAGTTGACAGTTGAGTGAATGCCATTTAAGGCCATTTTTAAGTCAGCTTAAGACCTGTTGATGGAGAAATCATCTTTTTCTCATTCAACGAAGCACTGCACTTATGTTTAAAATGTACTGTAGGTATTATATATTTCATTCAGTGCAAAAGGGTAAGAATATGGGCTGTTATTAACTTGATAATTCTATAAACTATAATTATAACTGCTATTATAACAGATGAGAAAGCACAGTGCAACAATCATAAAGTTAACCATTTTCCCCCACAGAATTTAAAATAAATTAAGTACAAGGTTTTCTTGGAATTCTCTCTACAGGATAACCTATGGCAGGTAAGTATAAAGGGAGATGGGTTAATCTACAATATGGATTTTCTGTACAGGTAAGTAGGTAGCATGTGAATACAGGCACCTTTCTCATATTATGGAGACCAGGGCCACCTAAAGAGCCATGCCTGGGAGGGGAGCTTGTAGGTGAGCACTTGGTGGCTGGACCAGATCATGGAATCCAGTCAGGCTCAGCCCGACCTTGGCTTGATAATATAGTGTAAACATTTCCATTATGCATGTTTAAAATATTCAGAATCTGAAATGGAGACAATCAATCCTGTTTTGTAAAGTGAATACATTTAAAAATACTGTTGTATATAATATATATCGAGGTTTTTTTTTTCAAAATTTATAATTGCTTATATGTGGTTTAGATCCTAAAGATTTGAAGTATGCCTTCAAAATGATGAATGGATATATTACATGATACCATTAAGCCATCAGCTATCCTATAAATAGGTGACAAATTAAAGGGAAAACCAGCATGGAGTGTCTTGTAAGGTGTTATTCCACCACAAGCTGTCAGAACAGCTTTAGTGCTCCGTGGCATTGTATCTACAAATCTCTCAACTCCACTGGAGGGATGAATACCATGCTAATGTATTCCATCATTTGGTATTTTGATGATAGTGGTGGAGAGTGCTGTCTAACACAGTTCAAAATCTACCATAAGCGTTTAACTGGTTTGAGATCGAGTGCCTGTGAAAGCCATAGCACATGATTGACATCCTTGTTATGCTCATTAAACAAGTCAGTGACCCCTCATGCCCTGTATGGAGGCATCTGCATTTGTTATATTTCTGCACTCATTTATTTAGGCTTTTCCTTGAATTTGTCACCTGTCTGTAGATTGCACAACATCATCTCATATAGGCAGAAGTATATTTTATTTACCTGGTAGTCCTTGATTAAAAACTCTTATCTTTTCACCAAAGTAGAAAATGAGGCTTCAGATCACAGCTTCTCTTCGTAACTCAGTGCTGTTGTCCTACAAATATATGAAATATAAAATTTTGTTCAGTACAGAAATCAGAATGCTACTACATAAAACTAACTTCTTTACTGTTGTAGATACAGTGGTGCTTGAAAGTTTGTGAACCCTTTAGAATTTTCGATATTTCTGCATAAATATGACTTAAAACATCATCAGATTTTCACACAAGTCCTAAAAGTAGATAAAGAGAACCCAGTTAAACAAATGAGACAAAAATATTATACTTGGCCATTTATTTATTGAGGAAAATGATCCAATATTACATACCGTATCTGTGAGTGGCAAAAGTATGTGAACCTCTAGGATTAGCAGTTAATTTGAAGGTGAAATTAGGGTCAGGCGTTTTCAACTGATGGGATGACAATCAGGTGTGAGTGGGCACCCTGTTTTATTTAAAGAACAGGGATCTATTAAAGTCTGATCTTCACAACACGTTTGTGAAAGTGTATCATGGCACGAACAAAGGAGATTTCTGAGGACCTCAGAAAAAGTGTTGTTGATGCTCATCAGGCTGGAAAAGGTTACAAAACCATCTCTAAAGAGTTTGGACTCCACCAAATCCACAGTCAGATTGTGTACAAATGGAGGAAATTCAAGACCATTGTTACCCTCCTCAGGAGTGGTCGACCAATAAAGATTACTCTAAGAGCAAGCCATGTAATAGTCAGCAAGGTCACAAAGGACCCCAGGGTAACTTTTAAGCAACTGAAGGCCTGTCTCCCATTGGCTAATGTTAATGTTCAAGAGTCCACCATCAGGAGAACACTGAACAACAATGGTGTGCATAGCAGAGTTGCAAGGAGAAAGCCACTGCTCTCCAAAAAGAACATTGCTGCTCATCTGCAGTTTGCTAAAGATCATGTGGACAAGACAGAAGGCTATTGGAAAAATGTTTTGTTGATGGATGAGATCACAATAGAACTTTTTGGTTTAAATAAGACGTGTTATGTTTGGAGAAAGGAAAACACTGCATTCCAGCATAAGAACCTTATCCCATCTGTGAAACATGATGGTGGTAGTATTATGGTTTGGGCCTGTTTTGCTGCATCTGGGCCAGGATGGCTTGCCATCATTGATGGAACAATGAATTCTGAATTATACCAGTGAATTCTAAAGGTAAATGTCAGGACATCTGTCCATGAACTGAATCTCAAGAGAAGGTGGGTCATGCAGCAAGACAATGACCCTAAGCACAAAAGTCATTCTACCAAAGAATGGTTAAAGAATAAAGTTAATGTTTTGGAATGGCCAAGTCAAAGTCCTGACCTTAATCCAAGCAAAATGTTGTGGAAGGACCTGAAGCAAGCAGTTCATGTGAGGAAACCCACCAACATTCCAGAGCTGAAGCTGTTCTGTATGGAGGAATGGGCTAAAATCCCTCCAAGCTGGTGTGCAGGACTGATCAACAGTTACCGGAAATGTTTAGTTGCAGTTATTGCTGCACAAGGGGGTCACACCAGATACTGAAAGCAAAGGTTCACATACTTTTGCCACTCACAGATATGTAATATTGGATCATTTTCCTCAATAAATAAATGACCAAGTATAATATTTTGTCTCATTTGTTTCACTGGGTTCTCTTTATCTACTTTTAGGACTTGTGTGAAAATCTGATGATGTTTTCGGTCATATTTATGCAGAAATATTGAAAATTCTAAAGGGTTCACAAACTTTCAAGCACCACTGTACCTGCCTACATGTTAAACGCCACATCAAGTTTCTTCCCAGTGGCCCCTCCCTCCATCTTGTACAGGCTCTAAAGTTTAGGTGTATATTGCTCCAACTTCACCAGGAATGTGGACTGGTTTTAGTGTGAGCCTCTGGAGTTTCTCCTCGATCTGAGAGGGACTATCATGTCAGTTTGTTCAGTGAGATGTAAAAAAAAAAAACAACGTAGGACAACTGAACCTTTGCAAAGCAACTTTATAGTTAAATTTTATAACTTTTTATCTGGTCCATGAGCCAATGAATTCATCTAACTTTTTCCACACTTCCCCACTATAAATAATAAAGTGTTAGTACATACCTTTATCCAGTGTACGTGTCATGATCACCCGGGTAAGGATACAGTGTGATAGTTTGTAAATGACCAATGCTCTCTCTCTCTCTCTGTACGTGTATATTATAATATTTTATATATATATATATATATATATATATATATATATATATATATATATTTATATATATATATATATATATATATATATATATATATACACACACACACACACACATATTTACAGTTAGGTCCATAAATATTTGGACAGAGAACATTTTTCTAATTTTGGTTCTGTACATTACCACAATGAATTTTGAACAAAACAATTCAGATGCAGTTGAAGTTCACACTTTCAGCTTTAATTCAGTGGGTTGAACAAAATGATTGCATAAAAATGTGAGTAACTAAAGCATTTTTTTAAACACAATCCCTTCATTTCAGGGGCTCAAAAGTAATTGAACAAATTAAATAATTATCAATAAAATGTTCATTTCTAATACTTGGTTGAAAACCCTTTGTTGGCAATGACTGCCTGAAGTCTTGAACTCATGGACATCACCAGACGCTGTTTTTCCTCCTTTTTAATGCTCTGCCAGGCCTTTACTGCAGCGGTTTTCAGTTGCTGTTTGTTTGTGGGCCTTTCTGTCTGAAGTTTAGTCTTTAACAAGTGAAATGCATGCTCAATTGGTTTGAGATCAGGTGACTGACTTGGCCATTCAAGAATATTCCACTTCTTTGCTTTAATAAAGTCCTGGTTTGCTTTGGCTTTATGTTTTGGGTCATTGTCCATCTGTATTATGAAACGCCGACCAATCAGTTTGGCTGCATTTGGCTGGATTTGAGCACACAGTGACTACGTTTACATGCACGTCCAAATCGAGCTGCTGTCGGTAATTGAGCTGAAGGTCCCAGCAGGGTGCCAGAGAAATCCAATCCTACATGCAGTGTTTAAATCGAGCTATTGTTATGAGGGGCATTGTGCACCCGAGCCACAGGTGGCGCTACACGCCCCATCGTGTTGGTACACTTCCGGTTGTCGTCATGAAGAAGAGCTATTCAAGAGTATAAACAAAGTGACTACAGGCAGAAATTAGCATGCACTGCTATAACCTGGTACAGACATCTGTCCTGACCACAAGGATAATGTTTAATTTGTGCACTGTCCCTTTTAAAAATAAAATAAACTCTAAACTCTAAGAACAGTGTTTGTAGTTTGTATGTACGAACAGAAATGTTCCTAATAAAGTGGGCGGCTAAGGTGAAGTGTCATGCCGACCGAGGCTGTTTTTTCGACACAATTCACAGCTATGCAACAGCTGTACAGATGTATTTGGTGATACAGTAAGTGAGCTAAATTTTAACAGTGCAAACAATGCCACAAAAAGAAAAGATTCATGCCGTTGTCATGATTCGTTGTCATGCCGACCGAGGCTGTTGTGTTTCCCTTGTGGTCTTGTCACTCGTCACTTCCGGAAGGGGCAGTGCTGAAGTAAGTAGCTCGAATACGTAGCTCAATAGGATATACATGCACTAAGTAGCTCGGCAGAAATCGCATAAACTAGGTCGTGTAGCTCGATTCCAAGAAATCAAGTTCGGTTCAATTTCAGCCGAATTAAAGTGTATACATGGCATTTTGAACTTCGATTTCAGTCGAGCAATGGCAGAAATTCGATTCTCTCTATGTGCATGTAAACGTAGTGAGTATGTCTCTGAATACCTTAGAATTCATCTGGCTGCTTCTGTCCTGTGTCACATCATCAATAAACACTAGTGACCCAGTGCCACTGGCAGCCATGCATGCCCAAGCCATCACACTGTCTCCGCCGTGTTTTACAGATGATGTGGTATGCTTTGGATCATGAGCTGTACCACACCTTTGCCATACTTTTTTTCTTTCCATCATTCTGGTCGAGGTTGATCTTGGTTTCATCTGTCCAAAGAATGTTCTTCCAGAACTGTGCTGGCTTTTTTAGATGTTTTTTAGCAAAGTCCAATCTAGCCTTTTTATTCTTGAGGCTTATGAGTGGCTTGCACCGTGCAGTGAACCCTCTGTATTTACTTTCATACAGTCTTCTCTTTATGGTAGATTTGGATATTGATACGCCTACCTCCTGGAGAGTGTTGTTCACTTGGTTGGCTGTTGTGAAGGGGTTTCTCTTCACCATGGAAATTATTCTGCGATCATCCACCACTGTTGTCTTCTGTGGGCGTCCAGGTCTTTTTGCATTGATGAGTTCACCAGTGCTTTCTTTCTTTCTCAGGATGTAGCAAACTGTAGATTTTGCCACTCTTAATATTGTAGCAATTTCTCGGGTGGTTTTTTTCTGTTTTAGCAGCTTAAGGATGGCTTGTTTCACCTGCATGGAGAGCTCCTTTGACCGCATGTTTTCTTCACAGCAAAATCTTCCAAATGCAAGCACCACACCTCAAATCAACTCCAGGCCTTTTATCTGCTTAATTGAGAATGACATAACAAAGGAATTGCCCACACCTGCCCATGAAATAGCCTTTGAGTCAACTGTCCAATTACTTTTGGTCCCTTTAAAAACAGGGTGGCACATGTTATGGAGCTGAAACTCCTAAACCCTTCATCCAATTTAAATGTGGATACCCTCAAATGAAAGCTGAAAGTCTGGACTTTATGTCCATGTCCATTATATAACTGTAACTTGAATATGTTTCAGTAAACAGGTAAAAAAACAAAATTTGTGTCGGTGTCCAAATATATATGGACCTAACTGTGTACATATATAATGTATGTATGTGTGTGTGTGTGTGTGTGTGTGTGTGTGTGTGTGTATATATATATATATATATATAAATAAATTTTTTTAACCATCTAACATTTGCCCAACTTTCCCTTCTTTAATCAACCTAGTGCATTTTTATTTATTTATTTATTTATTTAATTTGTCATGGCTTCAGATTTAGATTCATCCATTAAGGATATAATTTCCCAGTTGTGAAGTGAGCTGATGATGGAACTGAGTGAGCCCTCTCGTTTTCTTATCTCCAACAGTTGCCCATGTGCAGTACAGATCTGGTAGCGACAGGGGATTTGCTCATCTTGTATAATGCCTAACTTTAGTATATTAATAACATATCAGGTATGGAATTAATCTGCAGATGCTCTGGTTCAAGATGACCCCAAATGTTTGTTGAACCACTGCAAATGTGAGAGGTCCTTGCGCATACAGTTATAAATGTGCACAAAAATATAAAGCCAATGTCTCCAGTAGTATGAGATATTCGCTTTGGACAAATACATTCATGTCCAAATGTTCCTTCAGGGGGCGGCACGGTGGTGTAGTGGTTAGCGCTGTCGCCTCACAGCAAGAAGGTCCTGGGTTCGAGCCCCGGGGCCGGCGAGGGCCTTTCTGTGCGGAGTTTGCATGTTCTCCCCCTGTCCGCGTGGGTTTCCTCCGGGTGCTCCGGTTTCCCCCACAGTCCAAAGACATGCAGGTTAGGTTAACTGGTGACTCTAAATTGACTGTAGGTGTGAGTGTGAATGGTTGTCTGTGTCTATGTGTCAGCCCTGTGATGACCTGGCGACTTGTCCAGGGTGTACCCTGCCTTTCGCCCATAGTCAGCTGGGATAGGCTCCAGCTTGCCTGCGACCCTGTAGAAGGATAAAGCGGCTAGAGATAATGAGATGAGATGTTCCTTCAGGATTACACCTAGCGGAGATAACTTTCATAGGTAACATGCTAATGTTAGCTTTAGAGTACACTACAAACAACTGTTTTATAGCCACTTGTCAACCTTACTTTATGCTCACATTAACTTCAAATTACACTAGAAGCAACTATTTTATAGCCAGGTGTTGATTTTAGTTTCAAATTACATGAGAAGAAACTATCTTATCCACAAGCCAATGTTAGTTTCAAGTTACACAGGCCTCTAGTATGAAGTCACTTCTTAATGTTATCTGTAAATTACATAAACAGCCTCTGGTTTATTTTTTTTTATTTCTACAACAATATGAAAACTCAAAAAAACCTGTGACATCTAACTAATGAATTCGCAAACTTCATTCTTACCTTAAAGTTCACTGTCCATGGTCAGAGACGATGGCGCCATCCTCATGCTCAACAGAATATTCTTGAACCACAACACCTCCCACTTCACAGTTATATCAGAACAGAGTATATACATAACAAGATCATTACTTATGTGGATGAACCTTAGAAGGTTCTCTGGGATAATGTAAATACATCATCTTAAGGAAATAATGCACAATGTCTTGAGTTTTGAACAATGCAGATTAACTTAAAAACTAGAACTATTCATGTAAAGATACAAACTTATTTTATTGTTCATATCACAGATTTAATTATGCTACACATACATCTGCCCAGATTTTTTTCAGTGTAGTTTTGTTGCATCATGAATAGGCTAGCCTGAATACGATCCATCCATTATCTGTAACCGCTTATCCTGTACAGGGTCACAGGCAACCTGGAGCCTATTTCAGCTGACTTTGGGCAAGAGACGGGATACACCCTGGACAAGTCACCAGGTCATCGCAGGGCTGACACATATACCCCTTTTCCACCAAATCAGTTCCAGGGCTGGTTCGGAGCCAGTGCTGGTGCTGGTTCACAACTCGTTCAACTTGTGAGCCAGCTGAGAATCAGTTTGCTTTTCCATAGCTTGCGGTGCCATGTCATTACGTTGCTGTATACGTCAGTTACGTCGCTGTATACGTCAGTTATGTCGCTACGTTTGCATAAACCTTGGCGCGAATATCAAAGCAAAAACAACGCGGAAGAAGCAGCAGCAGCAACAACAACAATAATAATAATGGATGACTTCGCGTTTGTACAGCTGCTGCTTCTCGTCACTTAAAAATGGTGATCTTTCGCAGTCTTGTTATTGTTGTTGGTCTTAACAACTCCACCCCCCCCGCTGACGTAAGCGGTTCTTTCCTCTGGTCCAGCAGAGAGTTGGTGCTAGCCTGGAACCAGTTTTTCTGGCCCCAGAGCCAGTTCTTTCTCAGTGGAAACAGAAAACCCGGTTCCAAACTAAGCACTGGCCCCGAACCAGCCCTGGAACTGCTTTGGTGGAAAAGGGGCAATAGAGACAAACAACCCTTCACCCTCATAGTCAATTTAGAGCCACCAGTTAGCCTAACCTGCATGTCTTTGGACTGTGGGGGAAACCGGTGCACACCCATGCAGACGCAGGGAGAACATGCAAACTCCACACAAAAAGGCCCTTGTCGGCCAGTGGGCTCGAACTCAGGACCATCTTGCTGTGAGGTGACAGTGCTAACCACTACACCACCATGCCACCCGGTTAGCCTGAATGTTTATTCATTTACCATCTCTACAAGAATTTTACTTGCAACAAAGGTCTGCAGAAAGAACAGTAAGAACAGTAAATCATGTGACACAGATTGTTCACTTGCTATTGACATAAAATATTACATTTTGGTGTATGAACTTGTCTTTTGCTGTGTCCACTTGAGATTTCTGGTGGTTTTATCATGACAGAGTTGTTGGTTGGTCAGAACCCCTTTCACAGGAGGTTGTGTAGTTTATTTTTGTCAACCAGCAAGGCAGAATACCTTCTTTCATAGCAGCTGTCTTCAAACTGTACCAAGCATAGCACAGTATATTTGCTCAGAGGTTTGTGAAAATGCAGGCGATGCTGCTGCACAAATTTGACCCAGTTTTGTCTCAGAGCCAGATTGGATGGGAACTGATGCATCCTTATACCAGGGGTAAAAGTTGTGTCCATACAACTCACATTATTTGGTACTATTAGCCAGCAACACAATATCGACCTCCTTTTTGTTTGGGTTTACTGTCCTTCATAGTGAAATGCAGTATGTGACAGTAAATTTGCAATGAACGTGATGTCACAGCAGTGTTGTATGATACATTTTGGCTGCAACTTATAAATGGACACTTTTTAGTCAACCCACAAAATGTCTTTGCCTCATAAAAACTTCAGTTTTTATTATTGTCGTCTCAAACTTTGCAGTTGTATGTTTTAACTGTAAGTTTATTGAAATACATCAAAAAAAATGCTTCATATACAGTTTATTACAACTAAACATTTGTTCTGAAAAGCACTCAGTATATTTAAAACTGAGGCAAATGTTACCTATTTATGACTGTAAAGACGGCAGGCCGGCAGCTGTCTTTTCCTATCTGCAGGCACTCCTTGCTCAGCATCGGCCATGACACTGAAAAGACAGCACCAAAAGCAAGCAGTGGTGATTCAAGTGATTGTTCTGTGTTATCTTTCCTCATCAGATACCAGTTCACATGATGCTTCCATGCATTGGAAGGATGGGAGAGCAGCTTTCTTCCAGTAATCTGTGGTTGGTTGAAGAGAGCAACTGGACTTGCTTAACGATTCTTGAAAACGTTTCGCCTCTCCTCCGAAAGGCATCCTCAGTTCTGTCTGACTACTAGGGAGTATCCAGTATTTATTCTGTCATGGATCATCATAGAATCCGAATCAGAATGCTGATGGCTGCATTGTGGGCGGCTGATAAGATGTCATAGACACCCACCTCTGTTCAATGATGGTCGTTCCAGGTTGACAAAAATGAATGATCCACTCTGGCTAAGATGTCTGCCAGTTTTCTGGAAGTCCTCTCATACTCCCGCACCAGTCGAAGGGATCTCATCTCAAAGTGCGTAGAAACATATCTGTGAAGAAACTCAGCCGTCCAGGTACATAGTAATCTGTGGTTGGTTGAAGAGAGCAACTGGACTTGCTTGACGATTCTTGAAAATGTTTTGCCTCTCCTCCGAAAGGCATCCTCAGTTCTGTCTGACTACTAGGGAGTATCCAGTATTTATTCTCTCATGGATCATCATAGAATCCGAATCAGAATGCTGATGGCTGCATTGTGGGCGGCTGATAAGATGTCATAGACACCCACCTCTGTTCAATGATGGTCGTTCCAGGTTGACAAAAATGAACGATCCACTCTGGATCCACTGAGGATGCCTTTCGGAGGAGAGGTGAAACGTTTTCAAGAATCATCAAGCAAGTCCAGTTGCTCTCTTCAACCAACCACAGATTACTATGTACCTGGACAACTGAGTTTCTTCACAGATATGTTTCTACGCACTTTGGGATGAGATCCCTTCGACTGGTGCGGGAGTATGAGAGGACTTCCAGAAAACTGGCAGACATCTTAGCCAGAGTGAATCGTTCATTTTTGTCAACCTGGAACGACCATCATTGTGAACAGAGGTGGGTGTCTATGACATCTTATCAGCCACCCACAATGCAGCCATCAGCATTCTGATTCGTATTCTATGATGATCCATGAGAGAATAAATACTGGATACTCCCTAGTAGTCAGACAGAACTGAGGATGCCTTTCGGAGGAGAGGCAAAACATTTTCAAGAATCGTCAAGCAAGTCCAGTTGCTCTCTTCAACCAACCACAGATTACTATGTACCTGGACGACTGAGTTTCTTCACAGATATCTTTCTTCCAGTAAGGACCAGCCCATCACTTCACCATCCTCACCCCCTTCTCCTCACCTGGATCACCACCTGTATGCCACAGACTCACCTCACAAAAGAAAGAAGATAAAACCTATCCATGTTGCACTTCATACCTGTTATCCATGTGTCTGTGTTACTCCTTGCCACTTGGGATGCTACATTACACATAAATCTTCTTTAAATAGCCTAGTGGAGATGGGTGTGGTTAAATTATATTGATCCATAACAACCTACAGAGTGGTCTCGTGAAAGTTTGATTTGCTGATATATGTCAGATCTGGAAGGCAGATACAAATGCAGGCTTTTTATTTGTGGAAAAACAAACAAAATTAAAACCATAGTCATAAACAAGAGGTAGTAAAAGTGGAAAAATAGGTATACAAAAATAATACAGAAACAAACAGGCCACACAAAATAAATGCTTGACAAGTAAACACAGGTATGCCAGAAGTTAAATAATGTAAGGAAATACAAAAAGGGGCCAATAATCAGTGATGTATGTGACCAGGTCAAGTGATTTGCTAAGGTTGATGGGAGGTATAGTTCTTCACTATTACCAGCACTGACAATATACAATGCTCTTCTTGATTATTGGCACCCCTTGTAAAGATTAACAAAAATGGTTATAAATAAATAAATAAATAATCCACCTTTTGGGGAAGTAGCTTCATTTCACACTGAAAAAAAGAGAAAAATCCCTCTTCAAGAAATATTTCAACAAAACCACCTGTGCCAGTATTTTTGGCACCCCTGGAAATTATGGTGAACATAACATCACTGAAGCATGTTTCCCATTTAAATTGCACATTTTTAGTTGATTGGAGTGTGCAGGAACTTTCAAGCTGTAATCCATGACATCATGATGAACTGGGGTACACATATGAGGTGACACAGAGGTTAAATTCCCTTAGTTATCCATCAGCAGGGGAAAGATAAGAAAACACACAAACCAAATGAGGGACAAGTGTGTTGACCTTCATAAGTCAGGGAATGGTTATAAAAAATAGCTACTTCCTTTAAAATGTCCATTTCTACTGTTGGGGCAACAATAAAAAAAAAGTGGACACCGACTGTGACTGTTATAAACTTGCCTGGAAGAGGACCCAAGTTTATTTTTCCCCCATGTACAGTGAGGCAACCAAATCCCCAATGATCACTGTTGGTGAATTACATGAAAAAGTAAAATCTTAGGGTTTCCAAGTCTCTAAAACCACCATCAGATGCCACCTACATGCCAAGAAGGTATGCCAGAATAAAGCCTTTTCTGTCTGTTAACCACAAATGTAAGTGCCTGAAGTTTGTGAAACACTACTACAATTTTGACTGGAACTGTGTCCGATGGTCTGAAGCAACAAAAATTGAGCTTTTTTGGCAATAAACACTCAAGGTAGGTTTGGCATAAAAAGGATGGCTATAATGAAAAGAACCCTATCCCAACTGTAAAATATGGTGGAAGTGCTGTGATGTTTTGGGGCTGATTTTTTCCTCCAAAGACCCTGGAAACCATAGTTGGGGGCATAGCATCATGGACTCCATGAAATACCAGGACAATTTAAATCAAAATCTGACTGCCTCTGCCAGGAAACTAAAACTGGGTCATCATTGGCTCTTCCAGCGGGACAATAATCCGAAGCACATGTCCAAATTAACACAAAAATGCTTAGCTGAGCACAGAATCAAGCTTCTGCCATGGCCATCTCAGTCACCTGACCTAAACACCATTGGGTGGGATGAGCTGAAGAGGAGAATGCACAAGAGAGCACCTAGGACTCTGGATGATCAAGAGAGATTCTGTAAAGACGAATGGTCTCAGATGCTCTGCTGTGTATTCTACAGCCTTATAAAATGTTATAGGAGAGGATTCAGTGCTGTTTTATTGGCAAAGGAGGTTGTACAAAGTATTAAATGGAGGGGTGACAATAATAGTGACACATTTGTTTTTGTTAAGTAATTTATTTCTTGATGAGGGATTTATTTCACTCTGAATAAATTTATTTCAAATCAAGGTTGGATTTTTCTCATTTTTTCAGCATGAGAAAGGTGGATTTTTTTCTAACCCTTTTTACTCATCTTTATAATGGGTGCCAATAATCATGGAGTGCACTATATTAGGACCCCCTATCGGGATTGCTCTTCGGTCCCATATTGTCTTTATTTTACCTTCCACAACAACAGGTTAATTGATAATAAGAAAGGTTTCACTCTTCACAATCAAGGATGGGGTGAGGTGCACCACTTTTTGAAAAACTTCGTGGGCAAATATTCCAACAGTTTAACAACAGTATTTCTCAACATACAGTTGCAAGTAATTTAGGGATTTCACCATTGACAATCTATAATATCATCAAAAAGATTCATAGAATCCAGAGAATTCTCAGCACATAAGGGGCAAGCCAAAAACCACCAGTGAACACCTGCAACCTTCAATCCCTCAGGTGGCAATGTATTAAAAACTGACATGGTTGTATAAAGAATATTGCTACCTGGGCTCGGGAACACTTTGGAAAACCATTGTCAGTACAATTGCTGCATTTACCATGCTAAGTGAAAGCCATATATCCATACATGTCAACCTATAATGTCCGTATTTTATACGGATTTGATTCAATAAACGTAGTATACGGGCGTATGAATAAAGTTATACGGATTTAAAAAAAAAAAAAAACTTCAATATTTATTTAGAGCTATAATCAATTCCCATGATGATAAAACAGCGCATAACATTTACAAACGTACTGTACACTACAGAGAGCACAGACAGCCAGTAAAGAGTCTTATGAAATCGCGCGTTATGTTGTGGTAGCGAGACTTCGTTCCACTTCTGATCATGCGCACACCGCATTGCGAGAATCCCGCCAACCCGGAAGTAACATTTTCACCTGAGCGACTTTCACTAGCGACTGAAAAGATTCTGAATGGGCACTCCGGCAAGATCAATACAGACACTTGCTGTGACATGCAGCCTAGTGAGGTATTGGTGCACACTGCTAAAAAAGCTGTCATGGAGTACAATTCAGAACATTAGAGTGACACTTTGTGTTTTTGTCAAACATTGGAGCTTTGTATTCATTCTGAAGGTTTATTGTTATTAATATTGAATAAAAAGTAACTTGGATATATCATTGTTAATTATCATTCAAATTTTAGGCAAATTATTTTAATTTGCATCTTATACAGATTTTATAAGGGAAATACGGATTTTGGAGGTTGGTTATACAGGTTTGAGTGACCAAAGGTTGACATGTATGTACAGTTGAACTCAAAATTATTAGCCCCCCTTAAATTTTGGAACATTTTCCCAAATATCCTCCAAATGTTTAAAGCATTGATAAAAATTGATATACACAAACAATCACCAGTACTATTCAGATGTTTGTGGTGCATTTTGGAATATGAAATTAGTTTTAGGCTGTCTTTATATGAAATATGGTAAAAATGAGTTGGTCAAAAATATTAGCCCCCATGTGGATTCTTGCTTTTAAAACACAGTTAATTAACCAATCAGCTTTTAAACAACACCTGCGCAATCAATTGGCTTCCTAGCAACACCTGTAGTCAATTGGCTCCATT
This sequence comes from Neoarius graeffei, assembly GCF_027579695.1. NCBI lineage: Eukaryota > Metazoa > Chordata > Actinopteri > Siluriformes > Ariidae > Neoarius > Neoarius graeffei. Next base: position 55,205,350 of record NC_083576.1, read on the forward strand.
CAACAGTTTAAAAGGACTCCAAGGAACAGGGCATTTGAATGAATGAGGAGGATTACTATTTGTCACAATGCCGAAGACTAAAGAAATAAGTCTTGAACTCCGACAAAAGATTGTGGAGGCTCATGACAAGGGCCAAGGCTACACTGCCATTTCGAAGAGGTTTACAGTCTCCAGAACTGCAGTTCGGTGCATCATTGCCAAGTACAAGGACACAAATTCGGTCAAGAACAAACCTGGTCGTGGACGCAAGTGTAAGATCTCAAGAACTCTGGAAAGAAAAATTGTCAGAGATGTCCGTAAAGAGCCCCGTACATCTGCAAAGGAAATTGTTGCTGACCTGGCCTCTTCTGGAGTTTGTGTGTCAAGGCACACTGTTGTGAGGGCTCTTCATCGGAATGGGCTTCGGGGCTATCGTCCCAGAAGAACCCCCTTACTAAAACATCGTCACATCAAAGCCCGACTAAAGTTTGCCCGTGAGTACTTGAAGAAGAAAGATGAGTTTTGGAAGTCTGTGCTTTGGTCAGATGAGACGAAATTGGAGCTGTTTGGGCATATGGACATTGCCTATGTATGGAGAAGAAAGGGAGAGGCCTTCAACCCTGTGAACACAGTTCCCACAGTTAAACATGGTGGTGGCAGCATCATGCTGTGGGGCTGTTTTGCAGCCTCAGGTACAGGCAGTCTGTTTCGGGTGCATGGCACCATGAAAAAGGAAGATTACCTAAAAATACTGAAGGAAAACATGCAGAAGTCTGCTCTCACTTTGCGCTTAGGTCGTCGTTGGGTCTTCCAGCAAGATAACGACCCAAAGCATACATCTAAAATAGTCCAGCAATACTTCAAGGATACCAAGACCAACGTCATACAGTGGCCTGCACAGAGCCCAGATCTCAATCCAATAGAAAACCTGTGGCAAGTGCTGAAAAAGAACGTCCATTCACGAAAACCATCCAATTTGGGCCAGTTGGAACAGTTTGCAATGGAGGAATGGGCCAAAATTCCTCAGGAGACCTGTGCCAACCTAGTGAAAAACTATTCCAAGAGGTTGTTGTCAGTTGTGGGTCAAAAAGGGTACACAATTGACTACTAATGGTCAGGGGGCTAATAATTTTGAACATCTCACTTTTGCTGTTTTTGGTTGAAACTCAGTGTGATAATAAGATATCGTAATGAAACTTGTTGGACAATGACTTCATAGTGCATTTATTTCAAGAATAAAAACATTTGTTGTCAATGGTCATTTTCATGGAGAAATCAAGAATTATGTTCAATTCCACAAGGGGGGCTAATAATTTTGAGTTCAACTGTATACCGTATCCAGGGGCGTCACTAGACCCAAGACCATACTGGGGCACAAAAGGGGCACAGGAAATGTATGCGAAGCGCGCGAGCTAAAAATTTTGCACTATATTTATATTTATATTTTTTATATAATATATATTACATTTTATGTAATATATATTATATTTTATGTAATATATATTTATATATTGATATTTATATTTAGAAACGGCCTGCTTAAAACTAGTCACTAGAGCTGTAAAACTCAAAATGATTACGAGGACACTGAATCCAGGTCAATCATTTAATAATAACAGTATGAATATTTGCAACATTTGTGATAATAGCAATGTAATACTTATACTGTTGGTAATATTGTAAAAGAACATATTAACATACAATACAACACCGCCGAGTTTTTAAACTCAACCAAGAGTACTTAATGGCCAACAGTATTCACACTTGATACCTTTTAAATCACCAAACATATCTTTGTAAGCACACGCATTTTCAGCATTGAACATCTCTAAACACAATCCAAAAGCCTCTAAAAGCACCACTGTGTGTGTGTGTGTGTGTGTGTGTTACAAAAATGACAGTGGAATTACTGTCTACTAACCTGTAAACAGTTGAAAAACACGGAGAGATGGTTTCCCCTGCTCTGAATTTCATTGCATCTGAGGGCTGCTGGAGTCTGCGGTCCCCATAGCAACCAAGATGTTACTCATGTCACGCGCACACTTTTTTCACATTGCTTAGTGTGCGCGAGGCCAGCCAAAACTACCAATGTAAAAGCATTGTAGATGGTCTTCTTCGCGCATCGGTTAGCCTACCCCACGTTATGAATTAATTAAATTGCAGCTATTCCCAAGTTTAAAATTCAGAGCGTTTCGTCACTGGATTTTTTTTACTGGGGCACTACAGATCTATACTGGGGCACATGCCCCAGTAAAATACCCCTGGCGACGCCGATGACCGTATCAACAACAACCAGAAATGCCACCAAATTCTCTGAGCCTGAGCTCATTCGAGATGGAATAGTGCCCATGGCATGGGTAACTTGACATCTGTGAAGGCACCATTAATGCTGAAAGGTAGATACAGGTTTTGGCCCAACATATGCTGCCATCCAGATGATGTCTTTTTTCAGGAACAACCCTACTTATTCCAGCAAGGCAATGCCAAACCACATGCTGAAAGTGTTACAACAGAGTGACTTTGTAGTAAGAGTACAAGTGCTAAACTGGCCTGCCTCCCATTGAAAATGTGTGGCACATTATGTAGTGCAAAATATGAGAATGGAGGCCCCAGACTCTTTAGTAACTGAATTCATTATATCAAGCAAGAATGTGAAAAAATTTCACATTCAAAACTTCACCATGCAGTGTTCTCAGTTCCCAAACACTTACAGTACTGTTATGGCCCTTTTCCACTACCCTTTTTCAGCTCACTTCAGCTCGCTTCAGCTCACTTCAGCCCGACACGGCTCGCGTTTCGACTACCAAAAACCAGCACGACTCAGCTCGTTTCAGCCCTGCTTAGCCCCTAAAACTCGCACCGTTTTGGAGTGGGGCTGAAGCGAGCCAAGCCGTGCTGAGTGAGGTTGGGGGTGTGAGCAGACACTCCCCTGTGCACTGATTGGTGAGGAGGAGTGTCCTCACATGCCCACACACGCCCCGCGAGCGCGCTGGGATCTGTAAACACCGCAAACCCGGAAGGAGAATAATTACGAATTACGAGAATTTCTGAAGCCTTATGCGCCTCGCCTCATCTATACGCTCTTTCCAGTATCTGGCCGCGTTGTCGGTGACAACAAGCCACAGCACCAAGACCAGCAACACTAACGACTCCATGTCCTCCATGTTTATTGTTTACTATTCGGGTCGTGAGACTACCGCTTAAAAGCTCACTGAATCAGTGACATACAGAGCATCGTGGACGAGTTCGCGGAGCGCAAGGCTCGTCGTATGCCCTTCAAATAATGCGCGCAGTAGGCTATTGATGTTTTATTATGAGCCATGTACAGTATGTCGCCTAATGTTTTTTTGTTTCTGAGTTACATGTTCGTTTGAAGGACTTAATGTACAAAATAACATAGTTGCACCCCGTAGTGTTGAAATTGGTAAACACAGTGCACTCAGTGAGGTTTGCACCGCCCTCCTTTTATTTCTGACTCTTCCTGTCACCGTTGCAACCTCTGAGCGCTCATTCGTATGCCCTTCAAATAATGTGCGCAGTATAGGCTATTGATATTTTATTATGAGCCATGTACAGTATCCTAATGTTTTTTGTTTCTGAGTTACATGTTCGTTTGAAGGACTTGATGTACTAAATAACATAGTTGCACCCGGTAGTGTTGAAATTGGTAAACACCGCAGTTGCGGACATTTTGTAGCCTAAAATGATGTTATGATAAGCTTTAATAAAGGGCCCGGTCATTTGCCCTGCCCCCGGCCCGGCTCTGACTTGTTCCGCCACTGTCACTGATGTCACTGTTTGCGCTGCTTAACGACATCACGTGACGTCCACCCACTTTCGCTAACTCCACCCAATGTGTCCACCCACTTCCAGCCAGCACGGTTCAGCGCGGTTGTAGTCGAAATGCAACTCCAACAGCCCCGCTCAGCCCGACTCAGCTCGACTCAGCACGGCACGGCTCAGCCGCGTTTGTAGTGGAAAAGCGGCATTATTAACAGAAAAGGTGATGTAACACAGTTGTAAGCATGCCCCTGTCCCAACTTTTTTGTAATGTGTTGCAGCCATCAAATTCAGAATGAGTGTATATTTACCAAAATCAATAAAGTTCATCACTTTGAACATTAAACATCTTGTTTTGTATTGTATTCAATTGAATGTACGTCAAAAAGTATTTTGTATTTTGCATTTAACACAGCGCCCCAATGTTTGTTGGAATTGGGGTTGTACTGTTTAGAACAAACAAGTGTCTGTGACCCAAGTGGGGTTTTTTTTCATAAAAAGGGGTTTATTTTTACATGTGCAAATAGCAGCATGAACAAAAAAACAGAACATGTGGATACACACTTTGTCATATCATCACAAACCTGCAGCTCTGCTGTGATTGGAGCAAAACAGATAGAATAAAATACGCCAATAGGCTGACACACACACAAAAAAAAACAAACAAACAAAAAAAACCTTCAATAAATGTTCAAGAAAATAGCAAATATTGGCCCAACTTTCTAATAACAAAACAACAACAACAAAAACGATTAACAAAATGAAAACACACTGAATCCTCCAGCACCAAGTGTGCTGTGTAGAACCTGCATAATAGCCTAGATTTCCTGTGTAGTACTTGTTCTTACTCACTTCTTTTTGCTCAGACTTGCTGAAATATGGCTGTAGGCATGTTGATTGATATGTGTAGATTTTTTTGTCTTTTCCCATGCAGCAAACTTTTTAAAATTCAGTTTTAAAACATTCTTTCTTTTCTGGAAACAAAAGACCTTTATCTAATCAAAGAACCCTTGGCAAACCTTTGAAGGGTTCTTATTTCTAAGTGTATACAAAGTAAAGGCGCTATATAAATTGAACATTATTATTATTATTATCTCATCTCATCTCATTATCTCTAGCCGCTTTATCCTTCTACAGGGTCGCAGGCAAGCTGGAGCCTATCCCAGCTGACTACGGGCGAAAGGCGGGGTACACCCTGGACAAGTCGCCAGGTCATCACAGGGCTGACACATAGACACAGACAACCATTCACACCTATGGTCAATTTAGAGTCACCAGTTAACCTAACCTGCATGTCTTTGGACTGTGGGGGAAACCGGAGCACCCGGAGGAAACCCACGCGGACACGGGGAGAACATGCAAACTCCACACAGAAAGGCCCTCGCCGGCCCCGGGGCTCGAACCCAGGACCTTCTTGCTGTGAGGCGACAGCGCTAACCACTACACCACCGTGCCGCCCCATTATTATTATTATTATTATTATTATTATTAAGAGTGATGACTGATAAATTAAAGAAAACATTAGCCACTGTATTTATACGTAAAACACTGTTTTCATTAAATTGGAACTAGTGGATCATGCATATTGAAGGAGAACTTTAGAATAATTTAGCATTGTCCAAAAATATGTATTAGTGTCTTTGATTATGCTGTGAATATAAATATACAGTGGCATACAAAAGTTTGGGCACCCTTGCTGAAAATGTCTGTTACTGTGAATAGTTAAGTGAGCAGAAGATGAACTGATGACCAAAAGGCATAAAGGCAAAGACGAGACATTTATTTTCAACATTTTATGCAGGATTTGTGTATTATTTTTGTTTTGTACAATTGGAGAGTGAAAAAAGAAAAGGAACACCATGTGAAAGTTTGGGCACTCCAATACATTTGAGTTATCAGGTAACTTTTATCAAGGTTCCAGACCTTAATTAGCTTATTGAGCTGTGGCTTGTTCAAATTCTTCATTAGGAAAGGTCAGATGATGCAGATTTCAAAGCTGTATAAATTTTCTGACTCCTCAAACTTGTCCCTAAAATCAACAGCCATGGGCTCCTCTAAGCAACTCCCTAGCATTCTGAAAAATAAAATAATTAATGCTTACAAAGTAGGAGAAGGCTACAAGAACATAGCAAAGTGTTTTCAGGTAGCTGTTTCCTCAGATCGTAATGTTATTAAGAAATGGCAGTTAACAGAAACAGTGGAGATCAAGGTGAGGTCTGGAAAATGAAGAAAACTTTCTGAAAGAACTGCTCACTGGATTGCTAGAAAGGCAAATAAAAACCCCTGTTTGACTGCAAAAGACCTTCAGAAAGATTTAGCAGATCCTGGAGTGGTGGTGCACTGTTCTACTATGCAGCGACACCTGAACAAATATGACCTTCATGAGAGAGTCATCAGAAGAAAACCTTTCCTGTGTCCTAGCCACAAAATTCAGTGTCTGAAGTTTGAAATGAACATCTAAGCAAGCCTGATGCATTTTAGAAACAAGTCCTGTGGACTGATGAAATCAAAATAGAACTTTTTGGCAACAATGTGCAAAGGTATGTTTGGAGAAAAAAGGGTGCCAAATTCCAGGAAAAGAACACCTCTTCAACTCTGAAGCATGGGTGTGGATCGATCATGCTTTGGGGTTGTGTTACAGCCAGTGGCACAGGGCACATTTCATTGGTTGAGGGAAGCATGGATTCAAATAAATACCAGCAAACTCTGGAAGCAAACATCACACCATCTGTAAAAAAGTTGAAGTTAAAAAGAGGATGGGTCCTACAATAAGACGATGATCCAAAACACACCTCAAAATCTACAATGGAATACCTCAGGAGGCACAAGCTGAAGGTTTTGCCATGGCCCTCACCAGTGGCGGTTCTAGACCAAAATTACTAGGGGGGCCGAGGTGGGGCCAGTGTTTTTTCAGGGGGGCACATATAAGGAAAAAACATGGCAATATTTAAGCGTTCAAAATGTTTTGTTTAGTTTATTTAAAACCAAAACAAAATACATTGAGCATAAATACAATGAGATAAACATTCTGTCTCAATAGCCTAAACATAAAATAAATTGTGCTCAATAAATCTTAAAACCATGTTTCTCTTTTTTGTAAAATAAGATTTCTATTTTTGCATACAATGAACCTTTTATCTGTCCAATGACACTTTTTAAATTCACAGCATGAATGAATTTTCTTTTTCACAGCATGAGACTTGAATGTATAATCACTATCTTTATCTAAATCACACTGTCATCTCACTCTTTATGTACAGCAGGGGGGGGGAAATCTCATCTCATCTCATTATCTCTAGCCGCTTTATCCTTCTACAGGGTCGCAGGCAAGCTGGAGCCTATCCCAGCTGACTACGGGCGAAAGGTGGGGTACACCCTGGACAAGTCGCCAGGTCATCACAGGGCTGACACATAGACACAGACAACCATTCACACCTACGGTCAATTTAGAGTCACCAGTTAACCTAACCTGCATGTCTTTGGACTGTGGGGGAAACCGGAGCACCCGGAGGAAACCCACGCGGACACGGGGAGAACATGCAAACTCCACACAGAAAGGCCCTCGCCGGCTCCGGGGCTCGAACCCAGGACCTTCTTGCTGTGAGGCGACAGCGCTAACCACTACACCACCGTGCCGCCCGGGGGGGAATAGAAAGAAAAAATAAATTCACATACAGTGGTCTCAGAATCACCCTATAGCATTCACAGCAGGCTGAAACACTACAACAACAAGATTCTGCGATTGTGACTCCTTGAGAAACGGTCTACAAATGCATCAAGGTTCAAAGCCTTGGACCTTCTGGATTCAATGCTGAGCACACCAAGATTTCTTAGACGCTCCTCACTAATGGTGGATCGGAGGTAGGTCTTCACCAGTTTCAAAGTGGAGAAACTCCACTCACAAGAGGCAGATCTCACTGGGAGTGCCACAGCTATTTTGCATAGTCTAAAGAGCTCAAAAAATACTTCTTTATATGGCTCAGTGAAACGTGTCAACGCTACTGTATCTGATGGCTTTTCAATCAAAAAACTTCGGACGTGACAGCTGTTATCACTCACGTCCGAAGTTTACAATTCGCGCTGCTGCTGGTCTTTCTGCTGCAGGTAACAGTGTGTGTGTAGCGCTTTAAGGAGTCCGTGTAGAACACTCCGTCATGTCAGTTCCGATCTTCGAGCCAGCGCACGTCGAAATTAATAAATCTTATTATCTGTTCAGCACAGGGGCCACAACAGGGGCCAGGAGCAATTTTACAGGGGCACTGGCCCCCTCTGGCCCCCGTTTAAAACCGCCTATGGCCCTCACAGTCCCCTGACTTAAACATCATTGAAAATATGTGGATAAATCTCAAAAGAGCAGTGCATGCAAGACAGCCCAAGAAACTTGTAGAACTGGAAGCCTTTTGCAAGGACGAATGCGCGAAAATCCCCCAGGTAAGAACTGAAAGATTATTAGCTGGCTACAAAAAGTGTTTACAAGCTGTGATACTTGCCAGAGGGGGTGTTACTAAGTATTGACCATGTCAGGTGCCCAAACTTTTGCTTCAGGTCCTTTTCATTTTTTGGTATTTGATGGAAATAAAAATGCAATCTTGCAGAAAATATTAAAGAAATGTGTCATCTTTACCCTTATACCTTTTGGTGATCAGTTCATCTTCTTCTCACTTAACTATTCACAGTAACAGACATTTTCAGCAAGGGTGCCCAAACCTTTGCATGCCACTGTAGCTAAAATTATTCTTTTCTGTTGTGCTGTGCTCTGACACGTGTCAGTGCATTCCTTGAAAAGTAATTACTGTTTGTCCACACTTTCAGCTGTTCAGAAAAGGACAGGCCGTCTGTACTTGGATGCATGAATAATTCAGAGATGGTGAAAGCTGCATGCACACGCACACACACACACACACACACTTGCACATTCTTTTATTTTTATTTCTGAGATTTGTTAAGTGAAAACAAAGCTATAAAATGCACAATAAATCCACCAACAACCATCATGATAAAAGGAAACAGGGCATAGCTTACAGATAGAGGAATAGAATATGGGCATTGTAAAAGCAGCTGCACTTGGATAAGTAAACATGCTTGTGCATATAATTGGCTGTGTTAAAATGGATGTAAACTCTGGAATCATTTATTCATTCATTCATTGTCCCAAAGTGGAGGCAGGTGGATGTACCGTATGTTTTATTGAAATTGTTAGGCAGAACAGTCATCAGGAAGCTGGTCAATCAATGAGACAAACAGAACACACAACAAAAGTATGGTGAGTGGTTTAAGTAGATAGAGTTGATTGAAACTAAATAATAAAAAAGAGGCGAGTTAGTGTTCAGGTAAGTGCGAGAGTCTTGAAATCCAAACTGAAATAGGACACATAGTGTTGGCTCTGGCTTACTGGCAAATCTGACATGGCATTCAGCTTCAATAACCATGTTGTCTTGGTTTGAGACATGGTGGATTTTGAGCATATCCCAAGAAGACTGGATGTGAAGCAGGGACACACCATGGATCGGATGCCAGTCCATTGCACACCCTTACTCATTCACACCTAGGGCAATTTATCATATCCAATCCACCTACTGGCATCTTTTTGGGAAGTGAGAGGAAACACACCTAGTCATGGGGAGAACATGCCAAGAATCTCTACACAAACAAACTTGAGCTCAAGACTGGACCAGGAATGCTGGAGGTGTGAGGCAGCAATGTTATCCACTGTACCACTGTGGAACCATGATAAATTAAGAAGTAACAGAGGATTTGTTCAGGAAATATTTTGTTTATGTATCATGACTGTGTGTCATATCACTGTCATATAGATTACAAATGCATTTGTACCTTTTACTTCACTGAGGATGGTAATAATCAGTGGCGTTGTTAGGCCCTATCATTCATGGCTATATCCCCGGGTATTTTGAGTAAGATATTAATAGAAAATAACTGACTGAAACAAATCGGAACCTGACTGACAGCATCCAAAGACCGGGGGGTATAATTGAGCGCTGCACAGTGCACACTTAAAATTTTGGTAACCACTAACAAAAGAACATTCAGAAGTGGTTGGAAGACTACTTTAAAAAAAAAAGGAAAAAAAAACAGAAAACAAAACAAAACAATCCACTACTGTTGGATTTTTCAAGATGAAAACAGATGGTAAATCATCAACCATGGATGTATATATAGAATGTATCAACAATGTAGCCTGTTGAATTATATTGATGCACAAAAACTGCTACCGGTACATGTAGCCTGGTTATCTTGAATTTACAGCATAGGGTCTGTATGGTTAGTGTGCAAGACTAGCTCAAAAGTTTGAATGGTTTAATGAATATCTACAGTGGTGGCCTATTTGCCATGACTAAGTTTATTTAACAGGTCAACAACAATTTGTGTTCATGTAGACACCAATAGTTGCCTTGACATAATTTAAGCACATGCTTTAATGCTACATGTAGTTTATGCAGAACCAGCCAGCCTACCATGCCATAGCCAGCCTTTGGCAAATTAGTCACATACAGGGATAAAAGGTGCAATTGGTGATTAAGTGATCAATCTCATTAAATCTGAAGGTCTCATTAATTATTGTCATTAAATCAGTCTCATTGAATCATTAAATCACTCATGGAATCAGTCTCATTGGTAGCCTAGTAAACTAGACCCACCCGCCTAGCGGCCAAAAATATTTTTGCCTACGAATGGGTCTAGCCTCAGACCATATCAGCAACACACCCCAGGCATCAAATCGTGCCCGCCAATCACAACACAAGGTTTTTGTTTGGATTCTTTGGGCAGGCTTTTGCAGGAGTGACGACAAGGCTGCGCGACGCTGGAGAAAGCACAACAGGAAAGATGGCTATGGCTATTGAACAGCGCTCGTTTGACTCCACTTTGGAATCAGTTTTAGAAGAATTAGACTTGGAGTTTTCATTGAAACATGAGCAGGAAGAGGCTCTCCACTCATTCCTTTTCAAGAAGAATGGTGTCCCTCTCCACATGCTGTTTGTTTACCCTCCCCCACTGCTTTCTGTCGCTCTGACTACGTCACAGTTACTGTTGCGCTGATTGGTCAGAGCGTTGGCCTATACGCACAGAGACAGTTTGAAAGACAATGGGTTGTTCCTACCCACACCCTTCGGAAATGTCTACAACCGAGACCAGACTAAATATTCACATTTAGTCTGGCTTGCCAGGCTATCTCATTGGATCAGTCTCATTAATTGATACCATTAATTTTGGTGCTTAATAATAAATTACCAAACAGCTAAATTATAGTATATTCCAAATTATTATGATCACTTACCATATTCCATAACTCATATGCACCTTGGAATTCTTTTGAGATTTGGGTGACTTCAAAAGTATTGGAACAACAAATAAAACACACAGTTTCAATAATAATTGAATTTATTATAACAAAGATAAAAATGAATAATAACAGTTGAAATCTTCAGCAAACAGTGAGATGTGTGTGTGTGTGTGTGTGTGTGTGTGTGTGTGTGTGTGTGTGTGTGAGTGTGTTGTGGTGAAGACAAAAGATTAGCTTTGTGTGCTAATTAAGATGTGTTTGTGTGTGTGAGGCCTGGTGACCACGTGTTTCTAAGTAACACAAGAGAGTTAGCTTTGGTTGCTAAGACAAAGGAATGCTAGCTAGGGTGTGTTTGTGCGTGGGGGAGTTGACCACGTGTTTCTAAGTAAAACAAAGAATTAGCTTTGGTTGCGAAGACAAAGGAATGCTAGCTAAGGTGTGTTTGTGCGTGGGGGAGTTGACCACGTGTTTCTAAGTAAAACAAAGAATTAGCACGTATTGCTAATGAGACAAAAGAATTAGCCGTATGTGGCTAGCTAAGGCCCAAGGATCCTACCTCGTGGAGTTAAGACAAAAGGTGTGTATGTGAGTGTGGAGGAGGGCCGCCACGTGTTCCCTTGAGACAATACACTTAGCCCTGGATGCTAATGGGACAAGTGAATTAGCTGTAGGCTAATTTCACTAGCTTATAACAGTACTAAATCCACTGAAATCTTGATGCGGTCAAAATACGTGTAATAATGAAATTAAAGTGTTAGACAGGAATAGAGAGAGAGCATGCAAAGCCTATCTATTAAACAATTGAGAGATTAAAACAAAATAGAACAATCATCAATTCAACACACTGCATGTCTACAGTGTAAACAATTAAACCGTTCCTGAGTTTAAATTCACACTACTTCAATAAAGCAAATTCCTAAGACTAGCTTTTATGCCCAAATGCCAATCTTACTTCAGTATCTTGCCTCTACGCGAGATTATGAGAAGATGTTCCGAGACTTTTGGAGTTTCACCGTTGTGGAGCATGTGAGTCACTTCCGTGGAAAGCAGAGGATCCCTTGGTCTGACGCGTGGTCGCTCGTGATGAAAAGAAAGTCTCTGATCAGACAATGTGCACAGAGAATTAATTAGAAGGATCCGGTCGCTTCTAACCTTAAATTAACTGCTTGGGCTGCAGTCGTACGTACTTATAATGAATAAAACCGGTTGTAACTCGACTGAGTTAAAAATCGTGCGATTCTGGAGTCTACCTTGGCCAAGGGTATGAAAGAAAAGCGCTAAATTCTGTTTCTTGGAAGAAGGGCATCTTTTCTTGGGTTTTCTGGGGCAGGGTATCTCTTTTTGTCCAGATGGCTTGAAGTCCAGATGAGAGAGAAAAAGACGGAAGCATTGTTCCCTTACTTATTCCTTCCTGGAGGATGTGACGTAGGTGATCCCGCCCAGGCGTGACATAGGTCAATGCGGAAGTTGGCTGATGGGAAATGTAGTTTCTTAAAGGGACTGTGTGTTACCTACATTCCCCCTTTTGGTCTCAGGGGTATGATGGAGTCGTAGCACTGAGAGCACAGTACCGTACAGTCCACATGTCCATAGTCCTTGAGGTAGCCTTGCTCTGTACCGTCCATGGTGTCCTGTGAAAACTGTGTAAACTCATGAGTCCCAGCAAGACAGTTGGAGGCAGAGGCATTTGGGCATATAATCAGGCTATAGGCACTTTGGGCATATTATCACTCTATCTAAATAGGTCAAAACCACATCTATAAAGAAACATCAAACACTACACTACATATATACTTAATTTCTTGTGTAAAACGAAAAAACATGAAAAGAGAAGGAATGAGGGAAAGGAAAGAAGTATTAGTGCTTGGGTTAGTAAGCCTAATCTTCTGGAGAAGTAATAGCAGCGGGTGGTCTGGCCAGAAAGCGTGCGCTACTGCGGCTAAAGTTGTCAGGGGTGCAGACCATCTTATCCAGCTTGGCGTGTAATGTTATGTATTTGATGTGAAAATGTGACTGGGAATGTCAGTGTACGCTTATGGTGAGTGAGGCGTACAAGCTAGGTGGACAGGATGGGCCTAGCTATCGTCCCCCCTTTTGGAGTGAGGACTGTTCAAAAGGCTTGATTTGATTGTTATGGAAATTGATATGAGGGCATTTGATTAGGCCTGGATGTCCGAATGCGATATGCGATGGGGGACAGTTTTCCTACGATCGAAAGGTCCTGCCCAGTGTGGTAGGAACTTTTTGAGACTTCTACCGGCTTGGTAAAGTTGAAATATGGGACTTTGTCGCCTATTTGATATTCGTGATGGGAGGCTTTTCGGTCGTAGTAGGCCTTTTGCCCTTTTACGCTCGCTTCTATTTATCTGTTGAGGGGTCTGACCTCTGTTGTAACAGTTCTTTAATCTCAGCCAACTGGCCTTTTAAAGAGTCCAGCTCTGAGCGGAACTCACCAGGTTGGTCTGAGTCACTGTGTCGGTCATCTCTACCCCTACGTTAAGAGCTATGGTTGGAATGCTCTTGCCGTCTCTGGCCAGAGCGGGGATGACAGTCTTGCTGCCAACCACCTTGTTCCCTACGACCCTTTTCATGTGATGGACGGTGGCCATGGTCATTGTGGACTTGCCTTCGGTCCCTCCTGGCCTTACCTTGCCGATTTTTCCACTCACCCTGGTGATGGCTCGGCAAGGGGCGGTTCGGACCGGGATTTCTCCAGGGGGGTCCCCCTTTTGGAGCTTCACCTCCTTCTAGGGCTAGCAGGGGCTTGTCCTCACCTTGGAGACTAAGGACTCTGGGTTCATCATTGTTTCTGTCTGTGGTTTTGACAATGGTCTCCCAGGTCATTTGGGCTAGTTGCCTAGTTCCCTCGTCGAGTAGCAACCTTGTCGACACGCTAGTGTGACGTGAGTCCGCACGCTTGGGTGGAGGTTATGTAAGAAGAGGGATTTGAAGCCTCTATCTTCTTCCAAGCCTGGTGCGCTACTACCCTGGAAATAGGCAGTACATAGCCATCTATAATATTCATGAGGCACCTCAGACCGTTTTTGTTTGATTTGTATAGCACACAATGTCACGGAAGTTTCATCCGTGTATGGCGCATATTCTTCCCTCATGTAATTGCGAAGTTTCGAATAACTATCGCGAACGTTTGGGGGTAGCGTCTCTAAAAGGGCACGAACACTGCTACTGGAGGTCTTCCAGATCAGTTTGAGTTTCTCTCGCGTTGTGGCTTTCAGTAGGTCCATCAGGCATCAGTCTATTTCTCGTAAATAATCATTTACATTTGTTCTTTTATTCTCAGGATTGAATCGCTCAACATCGTTGGCAAGTAGGTCAATTTGCTGTAAGCGAAGAGTTTGGTGCATGTCCTTGTGTGACCTTCTTGGCTCTCCTGAGTACTCACTATCTAAGCTACTCTGGTGTTGCTCCCGTTTCGCACTAGATTCATAGCCTGATTCATCCGAAGATGGATCAGGGATACTGTAGCACACTGACCTGGGTGTGCTATGGTTCTGGGCTCAGAATGAGCACAGTACGGCTCCACCCTGGCTAAACGACGAAGTCGTGTAGCGTGTTGATGGAGTTTGGTGGAGTGTCTGGTCCTCGACCAGGTAATCTACGGTGTCCGGTTCGGACGCTTCTTCCCGCTCTGAGCTTTGGTGCATTGTTGGGGGTCTTTCACGCCCCTCGCGCCCTTCTTGAGGGGTCTGCTCCTCGGCAGCCCTCTTGGCAGCCTTGTCAGTTTTCTCTAGCTCTTCAGCGCAATCATCAAAGGAGTTTTTCAAGAGCTCACACTCCCTATGTAAATCATTATTATCGGCTGCCAGCTCGGCGTTGCTGGTGGTCAGCCTTTCAACCTCTCCACGGAGGCATCTGATTTCTGAATCAGTATCTCGGAAGTATGACAGGAATAGCTTACCTAGTGCCTCTTGGACACCAATGGTTGTTCCTTTTGGATCTCTCATATGTTTTATTGAGTTATCTATGTTGTTTTGGCATTCACTCTTACTCGTGTTCCTAATGTTTGCCTTTTCGAGGCAGAGCAGTGAATGAGGTCTGCAAAGGACCTCAAGGAGAGACACGTCTTGAGCGTTGTCTTCAATTCTTGAGACACGAGGGGATGCCATTTTGCTTAGGTTGGATATTATGTAATTAATCAATGAATTAATTTATTAAGTAATTTTTATGAATTAATATTAACTATGTAATTAATTAATCAGTCAATAAAGTTTGTTTTGTTTGACAATGCTATCTCTTATCCTAAGTTATGAATAGGTTATTAGTATTTGTGATATGGTTATCACGCTACTGTTAACCGTCTAACACACCTGGGGATATACCTTAGCAACTGCTGAATCAAACTGATAGTTTATCTGTTGTTGCAACAATATTCAAGAAGTCAACACCAATCTCCTCACACGAGGCACCAATTTAACTGTAGGTGCAATTGGTGATTAAGTGATCAATCTCATTAAATCTGAAGGTCTCATTAATTATTGTCATTAAATCAGTCTCATTGAATCATTAAATCACTCATGGAATCAGTCTCATTGGATCAGTCTCATTAATTGATACCATTAATTTTGGTGCTTAATAATAAATTACCAAACAGCTAAATTATAGTATATTCCAAATTATTATGATCACTTACCATATTCCATAACTCATATGCACCTTGGAATTCTTTTGAGATTTGGGTGACTTCAAAAGTATTGGAACAACAAATAAAACACAGTTTCAATAATAATTGAATTTATTATAACAAAGATAAAAATGAATAATAACTGTTGAAATCTTCAGCAAACAGTAAGATGTGTGTGTGTGTGTGTGTGTGTGTGTGTGTTGTGGTGAAGACAAAAGATTAGCTTTGTGTGCTAATTAAGATGTGTTTGTGTGTGTGAGGCCTGGTGACCACATGTTTCTAAGGCTACATCCACACGACAACGGCAACGAGATGTTATTTAAAAATATATCGCGTCCAAATGGGCAACAATCAGTAAAATATCAGGTCCATATGGCAACGCAACGCTTGCTGAAAACGATGCAATACACATGCCACACCTCTAGGGGCGCTGTAAGACGGTCCCTTCGGAGACACCAGAACAATAGAAGAAGTAACGACGCATGCGCATAAACTATTATGCGCAAAACTTCATATTAGCCACAAAGTCAGGAAAATCTGTTTGTAAAATTACATTATAATGACCAAATACAATGAAAAGTATTTTTCCAGTCTCACTTGTGAAAGGTAATCCCATGTGATCTCGTTTGGACAGAAAACCTGTTGGTACAGTTAAACGCAGCTAATCTTTATTCTCCGCTTTGACCTTTCCAAAATGGCGGCGAGGATGACGTATGATTCTACGCGGAAGGCGGCATCTTCAATGGTCCGGAATTAAGTGAATGATACACGTTGATGGAATTAATTTGTTGTTTCTCACCTGTGAAAGGTAATCCCATATGAGCTCGTTTGGACGGTAAACCTGTTGGTACAGTTAAACGCAGCTAATCTTTATTCTCCGCTTTGACCTCTCCAATATGGCGGCGAGGATGACGTATGATTCTACGCGGAAGGCGGTGTCTTTAATGGTCCGGAATAAATTGGATTAATTTGCTCCTCTACGCCCTTTTTAAGGAATGTATTGTCGGACTTAAATCAACATCTGAAGAGGTGAGATCGCTCCTTTTTTCCCCTATTTTTGCTGGCAGGATTGCACCATTACACAATAAATATTCACAGTGAAAATATTTTGTAAGCGCGTTTCATGAACCAAGTTATAGGATTTGTTGACAACTCGCATCGCAATGAGAAGATCATTGGCACTACTAGTGTTAAGAATCAGACCATTTCATAAATGAATATTTTTGCTGTAGAGCTGCAGTGTTTGTACAATTGCATGTTTTTGCTTCACTATTACTGTCACTATTCTGCTTCTTGCATTACTACTGTGAACTAACACTGAACATAATAATAATAATAATAATATCCAAGCTCGTGTTTCACTCTCACTAGTGCTCTGTAAGGCTTTTTCCTGGTGATATTCGTTACACTTCTACCCGGCGTGAAGCACTTACAGTCATGTGGTTGTGACGTCATCGTAAACAAATCCGTTCTACTCATCCAGACGACTTCACAACGGCAACGTTGCCAGATCTTTCCACTCTGGAACCCGTTCTCAAAAAGATTGCGTTTTGGGCACCCAAAACGCCGGTGCCGTGTGGACGCCAGGCCTAAACGATAAGCAATTGTATCGGAGTCACCTGAATCCGTTGCCGTGTGGACAGGGCCTAAGTAACACAAGAGAGTTAGCTTTGGTTGCTAAGGCCCTGTCCACGCGCTTACAAAATATTTTCACTGTGAATATTTATTGTGTAATGGTGCAATCCCGCCAGCAAAAATAGGGGAAAAAAGGAGCGATCTCACCTCTTCAGATGTTGATTTAAGTCCGACAATACATTCCTTAAAAAGGGCGTAGAGGAGCAAATTAATCCAATTTATTCCGGACCATTAAAGACACCGCCTTCTGCGTAGAATCATACGTCATCCTCGCCGCCATATTGGAGAGGTCAAAGCGGAGAATAAAGATTAGCTGCGTTTAACTGTACCAACAGGTTTACCGTCCAAACGAGCTCATATGGGATTACCTTTCACAGGTGAGAAACAACAAATTAATTCCATCAACGTGTATCATTCACTTAATTCCGGACCATTGAAGATGCCGCCTTCCGCGTAGAATCATACGTCATCCTCGCCGCCATTTTGGAAAGGTCAAAGCGGAGAATAAAGATTAGCTGCGTTTAACTGTACCAACAGGTTTTCTGTCCAAACGAGATCACATGGGATTACCTTTCACAAGTGAGACTGGAAAAATAATTTTCATTGTATTTGGTCATTATAATGTAATTTTACAAACAGATTTTCCTGACTTTGTGGCTAATATGAAGTCTTGCGCATAATAGTTTATGCGCATGCGTCGTTACTTCTTCTATTGTTCTGGTGTCTCCGAAGGGACCGTCTTACAGCGCCCCTAGAGGTGTGGCATGTGTATTGCATCGTTTTCAGCAAGCGTTGCGTTGCCATATGGACCTGATATTTTACTGATTGTTGCCCATTTGGACGCGATATATTTTTAAATAACATCTCGTTGCCGTTGTCGTGTGGATGTAGCCTAAGACAAAGGAATGCTAGCTAGGGTGTGTTTGTGCGTGGGGGAGTTGACCACGTGTTTCTAAGTAAAACAAAGAATTAGCTTTGGTTGCTAAGACAAAGGAATGCTAGCTAAGGTGTGTTTGTGCATGGGGGAGTTGACCACGTGTTTCTAAGTAAAACAAAGAATTAGCACGTATTGCTAATGAGACAAAAGAATTAGCCGTATGTGGCTAGCTAAGGCCCAAGGATCCTACCTCATGGAGTTAAGACAAAAGGTGTGTATGTGAGTGTGGAGGAGGGCCGCCACGTGTTCCCTTGAGACAATACACTTAGCCCTGGATGTTAATGGGACAAAAGAATTAGCCGTAGGCTAATTTCACTAGCTTATAACAGTACTAAATCCACTGAAATCTTGATGCGGTCAAAATACGTGTAATAATGAAATTAAAGTGTTAGACAGGAATAGAGAGAGAGCATGCAAAGCCTATCTATTAAACAATTGAGAGATTAAAACAAAATAGAACAATCATCAATTCAACACGCAACAGTGTAAACAATTAAACCGTTTCTGAGTTTAAATTCACACTACTTCAATAAAGCAAATTCCTAAGACTAGCTTTTATGCCCAAATGCCAGTCTTACTTCAGTATCTCGCCTCTACGCGAGATTATGAGATGTTCTGAGACTTTTGGAGTTTCACCGTTGTGGAGCACGTGAGTCACTTCCGTGGAAAGCAGAGGATCCCTTGGTCCGACGCGTGGTCGCTCGTGATGAAAAGAAAGTCTCTGATCAGACAATGTGCACAGAGAATTAATTAGAAGGATCCAGTCGCTTCTAACCTTAAATTAACTGCTTGGGCTGCAGTCGTACGTACTTATAATGAATAAAACTGTTTGTAACTCAACTGAGTTAAAAATCACGCGATTCTGGAGTCTACCTTGGCCAAGGGTACGAAAGAAAAGCAGTAAATTCTGTTTCTTGGAAGAAGGACGTCTTTTCTTGGGTTTTCTGGTGCAGGGTATCTCTTTTTGTCCAGATGGCTTGAAGTCCAGACGAGAGAGAGAAAGATGGAAGCGTTGTTCCGTTACTTATGCCTTCCTGGAGGATGTGACGTAGGTGATCCCGCCCAGGCGTGATGTAGGTTAATGCGGACGTTGGCTGATGGGAAATGTAGTTTCTTAAAGGGACTGTGTGTTACCTACAATAGCTTTTTTTTTTGTTTTGCGATGCAGTATTAATGTCAACATAAATTTGTGTTGTCCAGACGCCCCAAATGAGCTGCTGCATTCAACTGAGCCTGGATGCAATGGAGAAAATGGTATTTGTGTGTGCGTGTGTGAGAGAAACTTGTAAAACATTTATATGATCATAGTCTTGTGAGATGGGATGTCATCTGGGATTTTGAATGTTGTAATATAATAATGTAACTTAGAATTTGTCTTTGTGATCATAAAGGATATGTGAGTGAGAAATTATATATTTTTATTAAACTGATGATAAACTTTACCAGTACAGTTTCCTGAGACATTATGGGTGGTGATAATATCTTAATAATAAGGAGACAGAAACTGAAGTGAACTACATAAATTTCAAAAGAGCAGTGCAAAAATTAATAATAAAGATATCATAACTTTGAATGTGTTTGGTCGATAATATATCTTGTAAAGTTAAATATAACCTCCCCAACCTATCTACTCCAATCTCCCTTAAAAAAAATACAAGCCCCAGGAAAACTTGACTTAGCCCCTGCTCTTTTCAATAGTTAGAAACGCCCTTCATAATGAAAATCTGGGAAATTTGGGTTGAAAAATAAATATACAGTAACAAAAAATAAATAAATAAAAAATACATAGCAAAGTGCAAGATGAACCACAGTGAAACAACAAAAATTAACTTAAAGTCCAAAATAAGTGTAACATATCAAACACTATTATACTAATGCTGTGCTGACTTTTGTTCAATGTGGATGTTGGATAATGACTGGGTAAGATTAGTGGAGTCATAGAGGGAGGAGGCTTTCTCCAGTTTAATGGCTGCTGGCAACAAAAGACCTACAATAATGATTCTAAGCACACTGCACTACAATAAGTCATTGTAATGCAAGCAACATTTTTCCTATAGGAGCAAAAAGATAAATTTATCTTGCTGCATCATTTAGAACCTTGAAAAATGGGAAAATGCTTAGAATTAATAATGCTGCTAACTTGAGAAAACAGACAAACAGAAAGTGGAATAATTGAAAAACAATGGGACTGATCCTTAATATAGTCTTAATGGACTTCAACAGCATTGAGAGCTATTTGGCAGTTTGGCTATTGAATGCTGTTATCATCTGTGACATTGATTTTGAAAAATGTAGTCATCTTTTTGACAAAGGATGCCAGAGCAAATTCTTCAGAAGAAAATTACTTTGCATATTCATGATCATGTATTTAAGCTTCATGAACATTAATTACTGTGGCTTTGGCTCTTAAAAGGTAGCATGTCCTCAAGCTTTATAAAGTTAAAGCTACTGTTAATGTGTGAACACTTTTATAAAAATGCTTTCCAAATACACCCTCACTTAACTTCAAAATGATCTCAATACACCCACACTAAATGTGATATTATGCTTTATGTAAAGGTTTCATTATGCTTTATATACTTAATACTAGTCTTCATAATTGCATGCATCAGGTGCAGCCTCATTATTGCCCAATACTTCAACACATCCACACAAAAGGAGAAGCTAATTCTGCACTGCACAAGTGCACACATAATTAATGAAAGTTGCTATTTTAAATACAGTAGGACAAAAGTATCCAATGGCCTCTCGAGAGGATAGGCGAAGAGTCATTTGGCCAGGAGAAGAAAAAATATTGCATGCAAACATATAATTGCAAGGCTAATTAAATTCAGTCTCACTATAGTATACCAATTCATTTATTATGGCTGTAACATTTCACTTTGATATTTATTTATTTATTTATTTATTTCCCTCCCTGCATGGTGCATACATTAATGGCTACAAGGGTGTTTGGGAGCACAGAGGATAAACAGGTTCTGCTCTCTGCTCTCTATGGGCTTCAGACTGAGCAGAGATAATTAAGACACTGGTGTTCCCCTATCAAGTTTCTACACTAATGGCACTACACAGAACACCATATGGCTCCACCGACTTAGTCCAGCATGGATCATTGTGCTGTCACCCTGCAATAACAGGGCAAGGCATGTACAAACATAGATATGGCAAACAGATGAGAAACATCACATTTTGTTCCTCTGACTTGTATCCTGAGAATTGCCCAAATTCACATTTACATTTTGGTCATAATTGTATATATAGAGAGGCTATTACATGGTGGCATGAAGAAATGAAGTTGAACATATTTCATGAGTGAGCACAGCAAATTAATGAAATTTTTTTCAACACAAGAACATAAGCTTCATATCTTCATGCCACCATGTAATAGTCAAGTTAAGTTTATTTGTATAGTGCTTTTAACAACAGACATTGTCACAAAGCAGCTTTACAGAAAATTAAAGACTTTAAACATAAGCTAATTTTATCCCTAATTTATCCTCGTTGAGCTAGTCTGTGGTGACGGTGGCAAGGAAAAACTCCCTCAGACAGCATGAGGAAGAAACCTTGAGAGGAACCAGACTCAAAAGGGAACCTATCCTGATCTGGGTGATAACAGATAGCATGATTATAAATAACTTGCTTCTATAACTGTGTCCTATATTGTTACAAAGTACAACTGTGTAACAAGGAAATTCATTATAGTTTTAGCATGAAGTCTATTTTGTTGACGTTATCAACTGTTCATTGATGGAAACTTGGGTGCAAAACTGTTCATTACAACTGCAGTCCTAAAGTTATCATGTCAATTATAGTCCTCAGCCATCATAGCAAAACTGTAAGTGTTCAGAGCCATCTTCCAAGTGGGACTTTCAACTGTCCATATGTGATGAGACTCCAGCCAGACATAGGGCATCGGGATGGATCGAGCAGGTCTGAGGAGCAGAAGAGGTCAGCATCACTGGTGTCTCAGGATTGACATGTAATTTGACAGAGAGAGACAGACAGAGGGAAGAGATGGGGGGACAGTTTGGGAGAGAGAGAGAGAGAATCACAGGTTGTTGGGTATCCCCAGCATCACCTATGGGTAAGAACAGTATACATTTTCCACTGAGAGCAAACAGGAACTCTGGCAAAATCAACTATGACAGCCTAACTAAAAGGGAAAGCCAGAAGGTAACTCAGACATGAAGGAGCCCTGGGACATAAAGCAGCCAGCCACTCCACCATCAACAAACCTGAGTGAACATGAGAGAGGGTGTGTGTGTGTGTGTGTGTGTGTGTGTGTGTGTGTGTGTGTGTGTGTGTGTGTGTGTGTCTGAGTCCCGAACACGACATGGAAGGCTATTCCATAACTGTGAGGCTTTGCAAGAAAAGGCTCTGCCCCCTGATGTAGCCTTCACTATATGAGGTACCAACACTGTAAAAAATGATTTGTTGTTTTAACTTAAAGTTAGTAACTGGGCTGCCTTAAATTTTTGAGTTAATTGAAATTAATATACTACTGTAAGTTAACACAATGAGATGAACAATTTAACTTACTACATGAATTTCAATGAACTCAAAATTTTAAGGCAGCCCGGTTATTAACTTTTTTAAGTTAAAACAAATCATTTTTTAAAGTGAACAAATAGCCTGCACCTTTTGATCTAAGTAGGCGTGGCAGGTCATAAAGGACCAGACGTTCGCTCAGGTACTGTAGTGCAAGACCATTCAGTGTCTTAAAGGTCATTAATAGTATTTTATAATCGATACAAAATTTGATTGGGAGCCAATGCAGTGTGGATAAGATGGGGGTAATATGGTCATGACCCCTCATGACCATATTACCCCTCATGATATGCATATCTTCTAAGGTAGTTCTAGTAAGGACTCTTGCTGCTGCTAGAGGTAACAAAAGCATGAACTACAACCCCGATTCCAAAAAAGTTGGGACAAAGTACAAATTGTAAATAAAAACAGAATGCAATAATTTACAAATCTCAAAAACTGATATTGTATTCACAATAGAACATAGACAAAATATCAAATGTCGAAAGTGAGACATTTTGAAATTTCATGCCAAATATTGGCTCATTTGAAGTTTCATGACAGCAACACGTCTCAAAAAAGTTGGGACAGGGGCAATAAGAGGCTGGAAAAGTTAAAGGTACAAAAAAGGAACAGCTGGAGGACCAAATTACAACTCATTAGGTCAATTGGCAATAGGTCATTAACATGACTGGGTATAAAAAGAGCATTTTGGAGTGGCAGCGGCTCTCAGAAGTAAAGATGGGAAGAGGATCACCAATCCCCCTAATTCTGGGCCGACAAATAGTGGAGCAATATCAGAAAGGAGTTCGACAGTGTAAAATTGCAAAGAGTTTGAACATATCATCATCTACAGTGCATAATATCATCAAAAGATTCAGAGAATCTGGAAGAATCTCTGTGCGTAAGGGTCAAGGCCGGAAAACCATACTGGGTGCCCGTGATCTTTGGGCCCTTAGACGGCACTTCATCACATACAGGCATGCTTCTGTATTGGAAATCACAAAATGGGCTCAGGAATATTTCCAGAGAACATTATCTGTGAACACAATTCACCATGCCATCCGCCGTTGCCAGCTAAAACTCTATAGTTCAAAGAAGAAGCCGTATCTAAACATGATCCAGAAGCGCAGACGTCTTCTCTGGGCCAAGGCTCATTTAAAATGGACTGTGGCAAAGTGGAAAACTGTTCTGTGGTCAGACGAATCAAAATTTGAAGTTCTTTATGGAAATCAGGGACGCCGTGTCATTCGGACTAAAGAGGAGAAGGACGACCCAAGTTGTTATCAGCGCTCAGTTCAGAAGCCTGCATCTCTGATGGTATGGGGTTGCATTAGTGCATGTGGCATGGGCAGCTTACACATCTGGAAAGACACCATCAATGCTGAAAGGTATATCCAGGTTCTAGAGCAACATATGCTCCCATCCAGATGACGTCTCTTTCAGGGAAGACCTTGCATTTTCCAACATGACAATGCCAAACCACATACTGCATCAATTACAGCATCATGGCTGCGTAGAAGAAGGGTCCGGGTACTGAACTGGCCAGCCTGCAGTCCAGATCTTTCACCCATAGAAAACATTTGGCGCATCATAAAACGGAAGATACAACAAAAAAGACCTAAGACAGTTGAGCAACTAGAATCCTGCATTAGACAAGAATGGGTTAACATTCCTGTCCCTAAACTTGAGCAACTTGTCTCCTCAGTCCCCAGACGTTTACAGACTGTTGTAAAGAGAAAAGGGGATGTCTCACAGTGGTAAACATGGCCTTGTCCCAACTTTTTTGAGATGTGTTGTTGTCATGAAATTTAAAATCACCTAATTTTTCTCTTTAAATGATGCATTTTCTCAGTTTAAACATTTGATATGTCATCTATGTTCTATTCTGAATAAAATATGGAATTTTGAAACTTCCACATCATTGCATTCCGTTTTTATTTACAATTTGTACTTTGTCCCAACTTTTTTGGAATCGGGGTTGTAGTTTTTCTGCATCATGTATATTTGTTATGCATTACATTATATGTATAACATGCAATATATGTATGCATTATATTATATGTATTACATTATATTTCTTATCTTAGCAATATATCTGAGATGAAAGAAAGCTATCCTCATAATGTTATCATTATGAAAATATTTTTTATTACATAGAAACATCCACAAGAAAGTGCAAGCTAATAAAAAGAATTTTCATTTTGAACCGGTTCGCCATTTTGACAACGTGTGTCAGGTCAGCGGGGAAACATTGGAAGTGACATTATGGATATCCTCATGAGTGAAGATATTGGAAAATATGGTACTCAGATCCGGGATGTATTTTGTATGAAAAATACAAGTTTATCAACATGAGAAGATAAACTTCAGATCTTCAAGCCAATGTGTGATATTCTTTTTAACATTTACAAACAAAAACTACACAAGTTAATCAGAACAATTCATCAGTGTCCTCATGAGTGAAGATATTGGAAATTTTTTTTTTGTGGTCCGATTTCCATCAAATCCTGCGCTCTGATTGGCTGGCGAGTGGGTCCATATCCTACGATATGGACCCCAGTTATAGACCCTGGTTACGGACTTGAGGTCTGCGCGGGACAGAATTTTCAGTCCCGCTCCCGCCCGCTCCCGCATTGTGCAGTCCCGCTCCCGCCCGCTCCCGCCCTCGCTTGCCATATTTTGTCCCACTCCCGCCCACAAATCCCGCATGATGCAGACGTTCGTGTTATTTCTCACGAAAGTTCTTGTCATTGGCTTGGGGAATTAAACATGCTGAGCTTAGCTGAGCTCTCCACTGACCGATCCTTCACCTAGCGCACGTAGCGAGGGTGCGCGTTGCCAGGCGGCATGCGCAGCTGAGGCTTTACAGAGATACCCAACACACCTACCAAAATCTACAGTGGATATTAAGAATATTGTACATTGCACATAGCTTATATGTCACTCCTCACATTTACATTCTAGGAAATACAAGTAGGCCTATAAGAAATTAATATAATTTAAAGACACAGCGTGATGGTGCCCCACCTCCTACTTTGAGTGGATTTGAGCATAAATATCTACAGCTCACGTTCAGGGGTGCGTTTCCCAAACAACCAACCAAGTTAGCATTAAACCAATATGGCACGATGCAAGTTTGAACTAACTAACATCCAAAAAACGACTGTTTCCCAAAGCTGTAGTACCAACTTGGTCTGAACCAAGTTGATTTGAACCAACACAGTTCAAACCACGATGTTTTCAGATGTGTTCGGATAGTCTCGTTTATTGTCAGAATTCAGAGAAACAACCCGAAGTTGGCTGACAGTGCGAACGGCATTTCACCATTAAATGACCGTTAAGCCAAATTTGGTGTGTCCATAATCTTCCCCTGATGCTTGCAACTTGGTGTAGATGTTCATTTAGACTAATATAAAATTGCAATACCCCTCATTTGGAAATCACGTGTAAACAAAAGGCATCTCCATAAATTAAAGCATCATATACTAGTTTTGGCTATAAGGCTATTTGCCCTGATTAAAAATAGCTAAGCAAACTGCTGTGAGATGGCACAGATAACGTTATGTAGATCTACATTTTGTGTATTTATAGGTGGCATTCTCATCTCATTATCTCTAGCCGCTTTATCCTTCTACAGGGTCGCAGGCAAGCTGGAGCCTATCCCAGCTGACTATGGGCGAAAGGCGGGGTACACCCTGGACAAGTCGCCAGGTCATCACAGGGCTGACACATAGACACAGACAACCATTCACACTCACACCTACGGTCAATTTAGAGTCACCAGTTAACCTAACCTGCATGTCTTTGGACTGTGGGGGAAACCGGAGCACCCGGAGGAAACCCACACGGACACGGGGAGAACATGCAAACTCCACACAGAAAGGCCCTCGCCGGCCCCGGGGCTCGAACCCAGGACCTTCTTGCTGTGAGGCGACAGCGCTAACCACTACACCACCGTGCTGCCCCTTATAGATGGCATTGTTAGGTTTATTGTAAGTTTATTGTTTAGACTCTGACATTCTGCTGACACATTCCAAGTTGAGCGCTGCATGCGCTCATGATTGACAGCTCTCGCTTTGATTGACAGCTCTCACTTTGCGCACTCGCACTCCCACTTCCAAGAAAGAACAGGTGAATGTGCATTCTCTTTGCGCACTCGCACTCCCACTTTCTTTTTAAAGCAGCACTTACTTCTGAAGCACTGGGAGCTTCACTAGAGGAGCTCTGCTCTTCTGCCATGATCGGAGATCTCAAACACGGAAGAGCGGAAAGGAATCGGAAACGTACGCGAGATTAGACCACATCCGCAAATTTAGGCATCTTAACATGTTTTTATTAATGCCAAATAAAATATCCAGCACAAATTATATATGATAGACATGAATTAATAATTTATAAATTTTATTTTAAACACGTTTTTAGTTAGCGGGACTGCAGCTTATCACCTCTCCCGCCCGCGCCCACAATGTGCACTCCCCCTCCCGCCCGCACCCGCAATGAGCTTTCAAAATTTGTCCCGCACCGCACTGCTTTGGGTCGGGTCCCGCGGGTCCCGCGAGACTCCCGCAGGAGTGCAGGGCTCTATTACGGACCTCTGGCGACTTGCTCGTTCAAAACAACAACAAACATAGTAGCAATTTTTGTCAACATTTATTTTCTCATTTCTCAGGAGAATAGCATTAATTTTACATCATGGATAGCGATAACAACAGTCTTTACAGCTAAAGCGAGTTTTACTACCCTGAGGAAGATGAAATAAAAGAAAACATTTCAGGAGAAAGCTAAAAACCTGTAACTGTTGCTAACGCCGAGCAAAAACATTGCTGAATCCTGAATGACTCAATTTCATATAAATAGGCGGCAAAATGTAGTTTTTTTTCCTGCCATGGAAGTGCACTTGTATACTGAGGAGGAAGCCATTTGCATTACAGCCATGAATGAGGATTCAAAATAGCGGCTCGCCTTGGCTCGGTTTTCCTTTTCGGGCGCTCTCGTTTTCTGTTAGAATTTGGTAAAGAAAAAATAAATATATTATTTTTAAAAACCTGTAACTGTTGCTAACGCCAAGCAAAAACATGGCTGAATCCTGAATGACTCAATTTTGTATAAATAGGGAACTACATAGATGGCAAAATCTAGTTTTTTTCCTGCCATGGAAGTGCACTTGTATACTGAGGAGGAAGCAATCTGCATTACAGCCGTGAATGAGGATTCAAAATGGCGGCTCGCCTCGGCTCGGTTTTCCTTTTCGGGCGCTCTCGTTTTCTGTTAGAATTTGGTAAAGAAAAAAAAAATATATTATTTACCAGCTTAAGGTCAGTCCATAGGGTGAAATACCGTGACCTCGGCCTTGAATACTGACCTCGGCCCAGAGGGCCTCGGTCAGTACTTTCAAGACCTCGGTCACGGTATTTCACGATATGGACCTCCCAGCTGGTAAATTACACACACACACACACACACACACACACACACATATATATATATATATATATATAATCTCATCTCATCTCATCTCATTATCTCTAGCCGCTTTATCCTTCTACAGGGTCACAGGCAAGCTGGAGCCTATCCCAGCTGACTATGGGCGAAAGGCAGGGTACACCCTGGACAAGTCGCCAGGTCATCACAGGGCTGACACAT
The DNA here is from genome assembly GCF_027579695.1 of Neoarius graeffei. Classification (NCBI taxonomy): domain Eukaryota; kingdom Metazoa; phylum Chordata; class Actinopteri; order Siluriformes; family Ariidae; genus Neoarius; species Neoarius graeffei. The sequence continues at coordinate 55,233,796 of NC_083576.1, forward strand.
AGACACAGACAACCATTCACACTCACACCTATGGTCAATTTAGAGTCACCAGTTAACCTAACCTGCATGTCTTTGGACTGTGGGGGAAACCGGAGCACCCAGAGGAAACCCACGCGGACACGGGGAGAACATGCAAACTCCGCACAGAAAGGCCCTCGCCGGCCACGGGGCTCGAACTCAGACCTTCTTGCTGTGAGGCGACAGCGCTAACCACTACACCACCGTGCCGCCCTTATATATATATATATATATATATATATATATATATATATATATATATATATATATATATATATATATATGTGTGTGTGGTACTCAATGCCTTGGCTGTAGTTCATATGTAAAATTTGTGTGGTGTATTTCTGAGTAAAACACTAGTGTCTACATTCACTGGCCACTTTATTAGGTACACCCATACACCTGCTGTTTTATGCAGTTATCTAATCAACCAATCCCTTGACAGCAGCACAATGCATAAAATCATGCAGATACAAATCAAGAACTTCAGTTAATGTTCACTTCAAACATCAGAATGGGAAAACAATGTGATCTCTGTGACTTTCACTGTGGCATGGGTGTTGGTGCCTGATGGACTGGTCTGAGTATTTCAGAAATTGCTGATCTTCTGGGGTTTTCACACACAACAGTCTCTAGAGTTTACACAGAATAGTGTGGAAAAAAAAAACACTGAGTGACATTTCTGTGGGTGTAAATGCCATGTTGATAAGAGAGGTCAGAGGAAAATGGCCATATTGGTTTGAGCTGCCAGGAAGGATATGGTAACTCATATAATCACTCTTTACAACCATGGTGAGCAGAAAAGCATCTTCTGCAACAGCAGAAGACCACATTGGGTTCCACTCCTGCCAGCCAAAAGCAGAAACCTTAGAATTAAGAACAAGTTCTTATTAAAGTCACCAGTGAGTGTATATAATAAATATCCTATATGTATTACTGCTCACTTCCAGTGCACTGACGTGCAGAATACACAATAGCTTCTAGATGTACAAAAGTGTTTGGTGACAGTGGCTCCAGGCAAATGGTGTGTCAGAATATGACTTATGGCAGACTAGCCAAGTGCCCCTCTCCGTCTAATTTACTGTGCGTATGCTGTAGCCTGTAGCCTGGTCAGTATTAATAATAGAGCAATTTAAGCCAATGGGTATTTGAGTTCCTCTCCGCCAATCATATCAGCTAATGTTTGAGATCATTAATGCTTAATTAAACATTAAGTGATTGATTTGAATGTTAATGTCTGATTAAACAAGAGTGCAGAGCTTTAAAGCATCTGATTAAAGAGTGATTATAGGGCCTGTAGATATAGCCTCAGTAATTCATATCTAAGGCCCTATTCCACAGTGGAAGTGGAAAAAAAAATAAGGCATGAGTTCCATGTCTTATAAGTCATGACCTGGAGAAAATGGTGGGGAGGGGTGCTTAGATATACTTTAAAATCCAGTCAATTATACTACTCTCATTTCCTTAAATAAAATACCCTGGCATCTCAGTGCAGTGACATTTTCATAATGACATTTGTTTAGATTTAATTTATACGTAGCATTCATGTTAATATTTTTGCAGTAAAAATAACTGTCTGGTTTACATAACTCCAGGACATAGCATTTATATTGCCTAATATATCATCTCTATTATGGCAATACATTCTGGTCTTTAATTAGTTCTGTTAGAGATTTTATTGATATGTGTGTGTGTGTGTGTGTGTGTGTGTGTGTGTGTGTGTGTGTGTGTGTGTGTGTGTGTGTGAAGTATTACCCCTCTTATTCACATTCCTAATAGTTTGTTCTAATTTGTGAGTAAATAATTTAGTCAGTTGTATTTAGTTAGTAGGGGTAGCATATTTATGTTGAAATTACATAATTAGTGCACATTCATAAACAGGGTCATGAATAATAATGTAATAAGACTTCTCTTAAAGTCAGGAAAATACAATTTTTGTGCATTTCAGCTAATATTACATGTGAAAATGAAATAACAGGAGGTGATTTTAAAGGGCACACCCTCTGTTGCACTTCTCCACCTATTACAGGGCAGGCGTTTTCACTTCTGACACAAATAGTGAGTGTAAACTGAGTGCAAATTACAAACTAACTAACTAACTAACTATACACGAACCAAATTAGCAAAATGTCAGTTTTGTGGCAGCGATTTTTTTGTACTGAAAATATACAGTAGTTTCATATCATCTACTGTCAGATAAATTAATTTTTAATAAAACAAAATTACACACAGTGCCTGTCTAATACATCATAGACAGTGATTCTATGAACACAGTTCCCCTTCAAAATAGGTGACTGAAGGAAATATTTATTTTTCATTCAAATTCAACATGAAACCTGAGTTCGGTCCTTCAAGCATTTCTACTTTATCTCAAGACTGTCTCAGAATTTTATCTTAATGGCTGAATTGGGATTAAGGGAAAATGAACAAAAGCCTAAAAGGTAATTAATCATTCTGCCAATAAAGAAGACAGATTTGAACATCAGACATTTGGGCAGTCAATAAAACAGACCACAGAAAAGGGGAGCTTTTCTGATTTAGATGAGCTCTAAAGAACATGCTTTTAATAGCAACATGCAAGGCAATGGGCTACATATGCATGCTACTGTATTGTCTCATCTTTAGTAAGTGCTTTCAAAGGGGTCACTTAAATCTTTGAATGTAATTTCATGCATTGACAGAAGCCGAATATTTCTCACTTTAAGTTCTTGTCACAACGAGGCATTGAGGAGCCCCCCAATTTATACTAAATGGCTCAGAGCATGTCCCCATTTCTCACGTGCCCATTTCATTGCTCATTTGCAAACAGATAATCAGAATGTCATTACTGTGTCAATGCTGGGCAGACATAGGAGTAATTGAGCGACATGAATGGCATCAGAGGTTAGATGGGTAATTCAAAAGCAAACCAAAGAAAAATGGGTGCTGAGGTAGGGAGGCAGGGAGAAAAGGAGGAAAGGAGGAAAGGAGAAGGTCAGGCCGAGCGACAGGTGAGACGTGCTACGCTGATCAGGTAGCTTTGTCACTGTCAGCCCGCTCCTTCATCTCATGTCACCATCATTTGCAGCAGGGTCGGTTACACAAAGCCATCTGTTGGCGTAGCCTTTAAAAAAGGTCAATGACAGGACCAACCTTCATAATCACTTTCTTCACCACAGGTACCATACATAATGCAGTAGATTCTGGACCCCAATTATCAACAATAACAATAAGACTTGTCTTCAGTATGTCTGTGCTAAGGACTGAATTTCCAGTGTGTAGAAGCATATTGGATCAATTGTCATACTTGACCTTCGGTCAGTGTTGAGCCAACCAAACTCTCCATTGTATATTATTAGACGGGAGGGACCTCTTGTAGACTGTGTGTGATGTTATTTATAGTTAAGATTGCTCTGTTTGGCTGTGCCACAGCCTCCCCACGTGCCCATCTGGAGCAAAGCCAGGTCTCAGAATGCCAGAGCCACATTTCCATCTCATTCATCATGGACGGACAGATAATCTGAAAGTCATTACAGTAGCCTGACACCAGTGCTCACTCCAGGAAGACAGAGTAATTGAGGAGCACGGAAAGAGAGGAGAGTGACACGAGCCAAGCCCAGCAGATAATGAATGCAAGATGTCGGCTGCAATGCAGCTGCAGGAAGGGAGGGATGAGTAAATGAATGAGAAATAAATAAAGTACGAAGTAATATAGTAATTAAAATGTATTTATGTTGGGATTTGTTTTAAATGTATGCAAAATATGCAAGTGTATGCAAATTGCTGTACATCAATTAAAATAATAAGAAATATGCATCCATCCATCAATCCATTATCTATACTGCTTACTTGTTAGGGTTTTGGGGGAAGCTGGAGTCAATCTCAGGTGACTTTGGGTGAGAGGCAAGATACATCCTGAGCAGTTCACCAGTCTATCACAGGGCTTAATATAACTCCAATTCCAAAAAAGTTGGGACAAAGTACAAATTGTAAATAAAAATGGAATGCAATGATGTGGAAGTTTCAAAATTCCATATTTTATTCAAAATAGAACATAGATGATATATCAAATGTTTAAACTGAGAAAATGTATCATTTAAAGAGAAAAATTAGGTGATTTTAAATTTCATGACAACAACACATCTCAAAAAAGTTGGGACAAGGCCATGTTTACCACTGTGAGACATCCCCTTTTCTCTTTACAACAGTCTGTAAACGTCTGGGGACTGAGGAGACAAGTTGCTCAAGTGTAGGGATAGGAATGTTAACCCATTCTTGTCTAATGTAGGATTCTAGTTGCTCAACTGTCTTAAGTCTTTTTTGTCGTATCTTCTGTTTTATGATGCGCCAAATGTTTTCTGTGGGTGAAAGATCTGGACTGCAGGCTGGCCAGTTCAGTACCCGGACCCTTCTTCTACCAGTCACGATGCTGTAATTGATCCAGTATGTGGTTTGGCATTGTCATGTTGGAAAATGCAAGGTCTTCCCTGAAAGAGATGTTGTCTGGATGTGAGCATATGTTGCTCTAGAACCTGGATATACCTTTCAGCATTGATGGTGTCTTTCCAGATGTGTAAGCTGCCCATGCCACATGCACTAATGCAACCCCATACCATCAGAGATGCAGGCTTCTGAACTGAGCGCTGATAACAACTTGGGTCGTCCTTCTCCTCTTTAGTCCGAATGACACGGCGTCCCTGATTTCCATAAAGAACTTCAAATTTTGATTTGTCTGACCACAGAACAGTTTTCCACTTTGCCACAGTCCATTTTAAATGAGCCTTGGCCCAGAGAAGACATCTGTGCTTCTGGATCATGTTTAGATACGGCTTCTTCTTTGAACTACGGTATAGAGTTTTAGCTGGCAACGGCGGATGGCACTGTGAATTGCGTTTACAGATAATGTTCTCTGGAAATATTCCTGAGCCCATTTTGTGATTTCCAATACAGAAGCATGCCTGTATGTGATGCAGTGCCGTCTAAGGACCCGAAGATCATGGGCACCCAGTATGGTTTTCCGGCCTTGACCCTTATGCACAGAGATTCTTCCAGATTCTCTGAATCTGTTGATGATATTATGCACTGTAGATGATGATATGTTCAAACTCTTTGCAAATTTACACTGTCAAACTCCTTTCTGATATTGCTCCACTATTTGTCGGCGCAGAATTAGGGGGATTGGTGATCCTCTTCCCATCTTTACTTCTGAGAGCCGCTGCCACTCCAAGATGCTCTTTTCATACCCAGTCATGTTAATGACCTATTGCCAATTGACCTAATGAGTTGCAATTTGGTCCTCCAGCTGTTCCTTTTTTGTATCTTTAAATTTTTCCAGCCTCTTATTGCCCCTGTCCCAACTTTTTTGAGATGTGTTGCTGTCATGAAATTTGAAAAGAGCCAATATTTGGCATGACATTTCAAAATGTCTCACTTTCGACATTTGATATGTTGTCTATATTCTATTGTGAATACAATATCAGTTTTTGAGATTTGTAAATTATTGCATTCCATTTTTATTTACAATTTGTACTTTGTCCCAACTTTTTTGGAATCGGCGTTGGAAGAAACACAGGAAATATAACAAATAAAACAATAAAATAACACACAGTAAGGGGGTGGGGTGGCGAGTTGGGAGGGATGAGTCTTGATCAGCATATATTTGAAATTGATTGTGGTTTCACAGACTGCCACTCAGGGCAGAGGCAATGGTTGACTTTCCATCAGTATCAGCCTTGCAAGTTTGAGGATGATTTAAACCAGTAGATGCCATTTTGAGAGGCAAAATACATCCTGAGCAGTTCACCAGTCTATCACAGGGCTTAATAAGAAACACAGGAAATATAACAAATAAATAAATAAAATAACACACAGGAAGGGGGTGGGGTGGTGAGTGGGGAGGGATGAGTCTTGATTAGCATTTGAAATTGATTGTGGTTTCACAGACTGCCACTCAGGGCAGGGGCTTCAGGAATTTGGGTTGCCTGAGGCCATTAACATTCATTTTTAAAATATACATTTCAAGACATAGATGAATCCCAAATGGTTGACTCTACATCAGTATCAGCCTTGCAAGACTGAGGATGATTTAAACCAGTAGATGGCGTTTTGAGCCATTTTCAACCCATAAAATGCTGATTTTTATAGAAATGGTAATTTTATCAAAAGTAACATCAGCATTGATGTGTTTCATCATAGTACAGTCATATCATTTACAGCTCAAAAAACTTATTTCAGTGTGCCATACCTCCTTAATATCTGGTGGTAAGCTGCTCCAGAGTCTAGGGGTGTAGACAGCAAATGCATTGTCAACCTTGCATTAATCATGACCTTCAAACAAATTTTGTGAGAAAGACCTCAAGGGTCTTTGCACAGTGAAAGGTGATAGTAACACAAAAATATAAAGACAATTATAATATTTAAAAACAAATAACTTCCATCCATCCATTATCTGTAGCCACTTATCCTGTTCTACAGGGTCATAGGCAAACTGGAGCCTATCCCAGCTGACTATGGGTGAGAGGCAGGGTACACCCTGGACAAGTCGCCAGGTTATCGCAGGGCTGACACACAGAGACAAACAACCATTCACATCTCCGGTCAATTTAGAGCCACCGATTAGCCTAACCTTCATGTCTTTGAACTGTGGCGGGAAACCCGGAGCATCCACACAGACACAGGGAAAATATGCAAACTCCACACAGAAATGCCCTCACCGGCCTCGAACCCAGGACCTTCTTGCTGTAAGGCGACAGTGCTAACCACTACACCACCGTGCCGCCCCTAATGAATAACTTTAAATTCTTACATTTTTTTAGAATAAAATTTTACTGAAGTTGAAATGGGGAGTGGGGTTGGATGGTGCCTGAAAAGAAGAGTGAGCAGGGCACAATCAGATGTGGGATACATCTTGTGTAGGTTGCAAGCATCTGCTCCAAATCAAATTCCCTTTGTTTTTCAAAATCTCTCCCTTGCATATGGAGCTTTGTGTAGCCTTATTCTGTCAATTCTATCTATCTCTAATCATCCCACAACACTGGTGCCACAATATAAACCCTCTGACTTTATCACTTCAGCTCTTTTATTGTTTTTTTTTCCAGATAATGGTAAATCTGCTTCATGAAAGCAGTAAGATACTCATCTTCTTAGGAAATACTGTTTTATGATATTTACTGTCTTGATTAACTTGTATGTCAACCCTCACTATCCCTCACTCCTAAAGACGTGACATGTACAAGATGATTATTGTAACAGCCTGAATTTGGAATGTTCTTATATATCATCTCATCATCTCTAGCCGTTTTATCCTTGTAACAGTTCGTCTAGGTGGTTGGAGCACAGAAGGATGGCAGGCCAGAACTGAGTTCACAAAACTCTTTTTATTTGGCTTTTCAGCTTCTATATTTACTCTCTCATACACTCAAACACACGCACACACATCAGTCATCTGGGTCGGGAGAGAGCCCCCTCTGCACTCGCTCTCTCTCCTTAAATAGGGCACGGTCACTGGGAAGACACACAAACATTAATTAACGACAGGTGTAGTGATTCTGCCACTTACCTTCCCTGACTCCGCCCTCCGGTCACAGGCCGATGCTTGACCATGCCCCCGCTGCCACATAGCCCCACCGCCTGACTCAGGCCAGGCGGCCATCTGGCCTGCAGCCGACCCCCCCCCCCCCCCCCCGACAGGAGAGGAAGTCCGCCATGACCATCTGCGCCCCCAGCCTGTGGATCACCTTGAAGTTAAAGGGTTGGCGTGCCAGATACCAACGGGTGATCCGCGCGTTGGCATCCTTCATGCGGTGGAGCCACTGGAGGGGCGCGTGGTCCGAACAGAGGGTGAAAGGGCATCCCAGCAGGTAGTAACGGAGGGCAAGGACTGCCCACTTGATCGCCAGGCACTCCTTCTCAATTGTGGTGTAGCGCCCCTCACGCACCGACAGCTTACGACTGATATACAGCACTGGGCGATCCTCCCCCTACACCTCCTGGGACAAAACAGCCCACAGCCCTCTGTCCGACGCATCCGTCTGTAACATAAAGGGGAGAGAAAAGTCAGGGGAGTGTAAAAGTGGCCCCCCACACAGTGCAGTCTTTACCTTAGAAAAAGTCCGCTGGCATTGCTCCGTCCACTGGACCGGATCTGGTGCCCCCTTTATAATCAGATCAGTCAGCGGGCTGGTGACGTCCGAATAATTAGGTATAAACCTACAATAATAGCCAGCCAGCCCCAGGAACTGTCTCACCCCCTTTTTGGTCTTGGGCCTCGGCCAGGCCACAATTGCTGCTGTCTTGTTAATTTGGGGACGCACCTGCCCATTGCCCAAGTGGAAGCCCAGATACCGTACTTCCACCCGCCCAATCACACACTTCTTCGGGTTGGCTGTGAGACCCGCTCGCCTCAGCGACCTAAGGACGGCCCTCAGATGTTCGAGGTGCCTTGGCCAGTCATTACTATAGATAATAATGTCGTTGAGGTAGGCGGCCGCATAGGTGGCGTGGGGGCGGAGGACCCTATCCATCAGCCGCTGAAATGTAGCGGGCGCCCCAAACAGCCCAAAAGGAAGTGTGACAAATTGGTGTAAGCCGAACGGTGTGGAAAAGGCCATTTTTTCTCGGGATAATGGAGTCAAGGGGATCTGCCAATAACCCTTTATTAAATCCAGTGTCGAGTAAAAACGAGCCGTGCCTAGCCGATTGAGCAACTCATCAATACGAGGCATTGGGTATGCATCGAATTTAGACTCCGCGTTGACTTTTCTATAGTCCACACAGAACTGGACTGACCAGTCAGCCTTGGGTACCAAGACCACCGGGCTGCTCCAATCACTGTGGGACTCCTCGACGATGCCCATTTCGAGCATGGCCTCGAGTTCTTCCTGAACCACTTTTTTCTTGTGCTCGGGTAACCTGTAAGGGCGGCTACGCACTACCACCCCCGGGGGCATCTCAATGTGGTGCTCTATGAGGTTGGTGTGGCCGGGCAGGGGCGAGAACACATCTGAAAACTCGGTCTACAACTGGGCAACCTCCGCGAGTTGGGTCGGGGAGAGGTGGTCTCCACAGGGAACCAGAAAGGTACGTGATGCCAATGTTCCCTTTTGAACCTCCGGCCCCAGCTCCGCCTTCTCCGGAACCACCAACACCAATGCCACGGGGACCTCCTCGTTCCAGAGTTTGAGCAGGTTGAGGTGGTAAATCTGTAGCGCCCCACCCCTATCCGTTCGCCTGACCTCATAGTCAACATCCCCGACTCGCCATGTGACCTCAAAGGGTCCTTGCCACTTGGTGACCAATTTGGAGCTCGATGTGGGCAACAGTACGAGTACCTTATCTCCCGGTGCAAACTCCCTAAGGCGTGTACCCTTGTCGTACAGGCAGGTTTGTCATTCTTGGGCCTGCCGCAAATTCTCCTGAGTTAGGTGCGTGAGTGTGTGAAGTTTTGTGCACAGGTCAATAACGTATTGGATTTCATTTTTACTTGGTGAAGGTCCCTCCTCCAATTTTCCCGGAGCGCATCTAGAATGCCACACGGCTTACGCCCGTATAATAATTCAAACGGAGAGAACCCCGTGGAGGCTTGGGAGACCTCTCGCACTGCAAATAGCAAGGGTTCGAGCCATTTATCCCAATTACGTGCATCCTCACTTACAAATTTTTTAATTATATTCTTGAGGGTGCGATTGAACCGGTCAACTAAACCGTCCATTTGTGGGTGATACACGCTGGTGCGGATCGGCTTAATACCCAACAACCCATACAGTTTGTTCAGTGTACATGACATAAACGAGGTGCCTTGGTCAGTCAGAATCTCTTTCAGGATTCCAACTCGGGGAGATAACGCGGAAGAGTGTCTCCACAATACTGCGTGCTGAGATATTGTGAAGAGGCACTGCTTCTGGGTATCGTGTTGCATAGTCCACCAGAACTAATATAAAGTGGTACCCTCGTGCTGACCGATCTAATGGCCTGACGAGATCCATCCCAATTCTTTCGAACGGGGTCTCGATTAACGGTAGAGGGCGCAAAGGCGCTTTTGGAATGGCCGCTGGATTTACTAACTGGCATTCACGGCACGCCGTACACCACCTACGGACATCGCCGCGAATCCCTGGCCAATAGAACTGGGCCATTATTCAGGCTAGTGTTTTATCCTGCCCTAAGTGTCCAGCCATGGGATTAAAGTGAGCCACCTGGAATACCAATTCCCGGCGGCTCTTCAGAATTAAAAGCTGCGTGACTCGCTCTTTAGTTTGAGTGTCCTGCGTCACTCGGTATAATCTATCCTTCATAATCACGAAGTAGGGGAAGGACGGGGTGGCGTTCAGCGGGAGCGTTTGACCATCGATTACTCTCACTTGGTCAAACGCATGCCGAAGAGTCTCATCTCGTAACTGCTCTAATGGGAAATCCGCGAGGGATTCCCCAACAGAGAGAGGAAGGGCCAGTGGCTCCTCACTCTGACACGGAGATGACGTAGATGGCTCTGTGACAGCTGCTCCCACCAAAGCAACACCGGGACCTCCCCCTGTTAAATTATGACAGGACCCACTCTCCAATAAGTGTGTCATTAAATCCCAAAATCCCGGCCAATCAGTCCCCAAAATTATAGAGTGGGTAAGGCGAGGATTAACCGCCGCCTTCACTATAAATTTTTCCCATCGAAAAAGAATGTGGACTGACACTAAAGGGTATGGGGGACCCGCTATCTGCCACTCTATGCAACTTTTTTATGGAGGATCTGGAAACCCGAGCCATAGAAACAGCACCGGACAACTGCAAACCTATCTTCTGGAAAAGATACGTTGATGACATCCTTGAAATAACCAAAACAGGCCACACACAACAACTCACGGATCATCTAAACTCCATAGACAAGACAGGCAACATCAAATTCACACACGAAGAAGAAACGGACAAGACAATAGCTTTTCTAGACCTAAAAATACACCACACAGAAGAAGGGAACATTGGAATCACAACATACAGAAAACCTACACACACTGACCAATATCTTCTCTGGACATCTAAACATCCCATCACACACAAAATGTCAGTAATCAGAACACTATATGACCGAACACAGAACATCACGGAGGAGAAAGACAGACAGGAGGAGGAACAACACATCCAACAGGCATTAAAAAACTGCCAATATCCACCGTGGGCAATTCGAAAAGGGAAATTACAGACACAAATAAAGGAAAAAAACAAACAAACAAGAAAAAACACCAAAAAAACAAACCGGGGCTTTGTCACACTACCATACATAAAAGGAGTTACAGAACGCATCCAACGATCCATGAGGAAATACCACATCAACACCCTGGTCAAACCATACAAGAACCTCTGACAGCTGCTAGTTCACCCCAAAGACAAAATACAACTGGACAATAAATGCAATGTCATATATGAAATCCCTTGCCATTCATGGAATAAAATCTATATTGGTGAAACGGGCAGATGCTTCCATACTCGCAGAAAAGAACACCAAGTAGAATGTGAAAAAGAAACAACAAAAAGACTCACAAGATCCGCAAAAGAAAAAGCACACCAAGAAAACCTAAAATCAGCCATTTCAGACCACTGTAAATGGCAAAATCATATAATGAATTGGGAAGAGGCCAGAGTCATTCGCGCTGAAGAAGAAAATAGATACCAGCGGTGGATTTTAGAGGCAGTGGAGATACGCAAGCGGGCGCAGAGGACTATGAACCGGGACGAGGGAGCATATGCGCTGTCGCACACCTGGAGCGCAGTCCTGGAGGAGCGACCTGACAGCAGGAGGCGTGGACTACCTGTCAAATTGGGCGGGACGTTCACGCCTCCATAGAGTAACATCAGCTGATAAGGCACGTCACCACTCAACATCTGGTGACTGTTTTGAAGAAGGCGGAAGTTTATCGCCGAAACTGTCAACAACAAGGTAACATCTTAAAAAATCCTTGTCTTAAGAAACGAACTTTAAGAATAATTTGAATAGTTAGACATAATGAACTTTCACTACATACTAAAGGGTAGTTGTGAACATCCCCGTGCACACACAACACCTTCACCAATTGTGCTCCCCCCAATGCCTTGTCTTGCACCAGGCTTTGGTGGATTGAGGTCTGATTACAGCCAGAATCCACCAACGCCTGATATGTATCCCCTTGGATACTCACCGGTATGTGATATGCTCCGGCCCGATCGAGGGCAGCTCCTGGCGCGTCGGGGATCCGAACCACCATGCCCACCTCCATTACCGAGCACTGCTGTTGGAGGTGGCCCGGCTCCCCGCAGCGCCAGCAAACCGGCCCAGGCTTCCTCTCTGCACTAGTGCTCTGGGGCTCACTCACCTGAGGGGGGGAGAGACAGACACAGAAGGGAGAAACGGGAGGGCACCACGGGTGCGGCGGGCCGGCTGGGGTGGTGCCGGCCCCCGTCTCCGCAGTGAGGGAATGGGGCGAGGAGGAGACACAGGAGGAGGGGAGAGAGAGAGGAGAGGAGAGAAGAGGTCGTCTGCTCTCCTGCCATCAGGACAACCACCAAATGGTCCTCCGCCAGCTTGATTGCCTGATCCAGCGACGCCGGGCGATGGCACTGGACCCACTCTGCGGTTCCTGCTGGTAAACGTGCGATGAACTGCTCCAGTACCACCTGGTCGATGAGTCCCTCGGCGTCGCGGTTGTCAGCCCTCAACCACTGCCAGCAGGCATCCCAGAATTGCTGGCAAAACGCGAACAGCCGGCTGACTTCCTCCAAGCGCAAAGCACGGAAGCGCTGACGCTGTTGCCCCACCCGCTGGAGAACAGCCCGGTGAAGGTCCGCGTAGGCCAGCCGGTGGTCGGCAGGGAGCTGTAGCGCGGCCAGTTGCGCCTCTCCCGTTAGCAGGGGGAGGAGGCACGCCGCGTGCTGTTCCACCAGCCACCCCGAGGTCTCTGCTACCTGCTCAAAGAGTGTGAGGAAGGCCTCGGGGTCGTCCTGCAGGCCCATCTTCATGAGGGTGAGGGGGGAAGGGCCCGCGGCGGTGGAGATGGTGGACCCCGCCGATGCGAGGAGGTGCCGGAACACCCGACGATCTTCCTGTTGCGCCAGCACCAGGGCCTTGAACCGTTGTTCTTGCTCCTTTCAGAGGGCGAGCAGTGCTTGGTGCTGGCTCTGTTGGGCCATGGTGAGGGTGTGGATCAGGTCTGCAAAGGGGGAGGACTCCATGGGGCTGTTGTCTTCTGTGCTCATTCCCCGGTTTCAGCACCACTGTAACAGTTCGTCTAGGTGGGTGGAGCACAGAAGGACGGCAGGCCAGAACTGAGTTCACAAGACTCTTTTTATTTGGCTTTTCAGCTTCTATATTTACTCTCTCATACACTCAGACACACGCACACACATCAGTCGTCTGGGTCGGGAGAGAGCCCCCTCTGCTCTCGCTCTCTCTCCTTAAATAGGGCGCGGTCACTGGGAAGACACACAAACATTAATTAACGACAGGTGTAGTGATTCTGCCACTTACCTTCCCTGACTCCACCCTCCAGTCACAGACCGATGCTTGACCATGCCCCCGCTGCCACAATCCTGTTCTACAGGGTCGCAGGCAAGCTGGAGCCTATCCCAGCTGACTACGGGCAAAAGGCGGGGTACACCCTGGACAAGTTGCCAGGTCATCACAGGGCTGACACATAGACACAGACACCCACACCCACATTCACACCCACATTCACACCTATGGTCAATTTAGAGTCACCAGTTAACCTAACCTGCATGTCTTTGGACTGTGGGGGAAACTGGAGCACCCGGAGGAAACCCACACAGACATGGGGAGAACATGCAAACTCTGCACAGAAAGGCCCTCGCCGGCCACGGGGCTCAAGGTTCAAGGTTTCTTTATTTGTACCATACTGTAGTACTGGTAAATTAATTGTGCAGGCAGGAATTCAGCGATCCCAGTACAAAATAACAGCTACATAAAATACATTGTGACAGACAAGACAACAACAGTACACACATCCCAACATATACAATCCTTAAAAGTATGGTCTTTAAAAAGTGCTTCATCATCAGTTGTTCAGTCTGAACAAGATTGTTCACCTCTGGGCCTTACGGTTCAGCAATACAATTGCTGTTGGTACAAAGCTCTTTCTGTACCGTTTTGTCCTTCCCTTAGGGACCCCAAAACGATGACCAGAGCGAAGGAGCTGGAACTCACCATGCAAAGGGTGTGAGGCATCTTTGAGAATACAGGTACTGTAGCTTTACATTGTAACTGTATGTCATAAAGAGAAGACATGGTGAGTTGAGGCTTCCCAATTAGCTGCCCAGCCCGTTTAATGATTTGGTTCAGGGAGTTTTTGTCCTGTAGTGACAGATTACCAAACCAAGACACCAAGGCAAAAGATAACAGTGACTCAATAAAAGCATGATAAAATAGGGTCAGCATAGTTTTGTCAATGTTAAAATGGAACAATTTCCGAAGATAAAACAGCCGCTGATGTCCCCTCTTGCATACTGCTTCGCAATTCTTGTTAAAAGTCAGTTTGTCATCAATGACAATCCCAAGATACTTGTAATTATCCATGCGTTCAACAGATTGGCCCTTAAAGGTGCCCTTCCACCAAAAACATTTAATACTGGCTCTTTTTGAAATACCATAGTTCACTCCGAGTTGCATATGCATGCTGCATGTGAAAATGTAATTCTACTCCCATTCCCTGTATTAGCTTATGAAAGAAAATAGTTGGAAAAACAAGCGGATCAGAAAAAGCCATATGAACTTACGTCACTTCGAAAATTAGTATTCATGGCCTCGCCCACCTTGGCTTGCGACCGCCCATGGGAAGAAAGCGCGAGGAGAGAGACGTAATTCGCCCCGAGGCGCGGTGCGATGCTCCGCATCAGTTTCGTTTCTAACGGCGGCTCCAGCCCAACTTTGCATGCTTGTAACTCGGGCAGGGGAGGTCCCAGCCTCCCCAGACTTGGCAGCCAGCGACCTCTGCCCCCTCCCGAAGGAACCAGTGCTGCCAGGGCAGGCTAGCTCCACGCCACAGGACATAATTCACCCTGAGGAGTGGCGCGGTGCTCCACATCAGTTTTGTTTCAACGGCGGCTCCAGCCCGAATTTGCATGCTTGTAACTCGGGCAGGGGAGGTCCCAGCCTCCCCAGACTTGGCAGCCAGCTGCCTCTGCCCTCTCCCGAACGAAAGAGTGCTCCCTGGGCAGGCTAGTTCCACGCCTCGGGACGTAATTCACCTAACCCTAACCCTAGGTTCCAGCCTCCCCAGACTTGGCAGCCAGCGACCCCTGCCCTCTCCCGAACGAACCAGCGCTGCCAGGGCCTGTCAGCTCCCAGCCAGGGAATGTTATTCCCCCCACACCCCCTGAGGCGAGCTCCGCTCTGTGCCTCGTGCCTTGATGAGAGACGCTGCCACAGGGAGTATTCAATTAAATAAATAAATAAATAAATAAACGAACGAACGACTCCCTTCCGCGCCCGCACACACACACACACACAAGCGTTCTGGTTGGGGAGAGAGCTCCCTTCCTCTGCTCTCCCTCTCCTCTTATAGGGCATGGTCACTGGGGAAGACACACAAACACACATTAATTCCCTTCAGGTGCAGTGATTCTGCCACTTACCTTCCCTGACTCTGCCCTCCATTCACAGACCGCCGCTCGGCCACACCCCCGCTGCCACATCTACATTGTTATTGGTCAAAACATCAATGTCGAGACCATAATAGCCAATCGATACAGTTTTTACAAAGACACCCACATCCGCTTGTTCTGACCTACTGGAGGTAGCGTCACAGTGCTGTTAGCCAATCAGAGGTAACACGCTTACTGATTGCTGTTAGCCAATCAGAGGTAACACATTTACATGTCATGAATATTAATGAGTAAGAGCTGAAATCCTGTCGTTCTCCCGCCACCCACTCCTCCACCAAACTAGAACAGCCTGAAACAGGAGAACCACAGCATTTTTTTCACCAAAACCGGCTCACAGGGCATTCATTCATACTAGAGACCACTGCACAATTAATGAAAAAACGATGCAAGGGGGCCTTTAATGACTGTAGGATCATGGTTTGGAGCCTGAGTTCTGAAAACAATAATCATGTCCTTTGTTTTGGATGTATTAAGCACCAAGAAAGAAAGATCATACCACCTGATAAAATCCTCCAAGACTGGACCATGGCTGGATTCATTATTGTGCAGCAAACTTACAATGACGGTATCGTCTGCAAATTTTAAAATTTGCCTGTTTTCCTAGACACTCTTGCACATATCTGTATAAAGGATAAAAAGTAAGGAAGAGAGAACACATCCAGTGAACCAGTAGAGGAACACAGTGGCTCAGATAAAATGCCATTCACTTTGACTCTCTGTGTTCTATCTGTTAAAAAATCTAAAATCCAACCCACCAGATTATGGCTAAGCTGGAACTGCTCAACAAGCCTCATGGCTAAAATGTGAGGTTGTATAGAGTTAAAAGCCGATGAAAAATCAATAAAAGTCAATCTAACATGGGTTTTGTTCCCCTCCAGATGTTTAAATAAAAGGTTTAGCAGGGTAAGTGTGGCATCTTCAATGCCTCTGTGGGCCCTGTAAGCAAATTGCATAGGGTCAAGTGCATGAGGTCAAGTGCTCGAACCCGGACCTTCTTGCTGTGAGGCGACAGCGCTACACTACACCACCATACCGCCTACACTGTTTACTATTTAAAATAATATATAAAAAGCCTTACTGCATGCATGCCTGTTTAAAAATGTGTGAAACAGCATTATTGTGGGAGGTGGTTTTTTTTTTTAGGTCTTTGGTTTTTATTTAGGAAATGCTAATGGATGAAAGAAAACTGACAAACTACTCGTTTTGCTCATCCTACATAAGTGTTTTTTTTTCTTTCTACTTTAAATTACATAGTCTCATGTCCATTTTGATACATACAATGATTCTTCTTCTTCTCTTCTTTTTCATTTTTAGGATACTACTTTGGTTGCTGCTATTACATCATAATCCATTCAGTTAAAAAGTTGTACATGACAGAAATGCACTGTAGGAATGAGGAAGAAGGCAGAAAACCAAGACACAAAACAATGAGAAGAAACAAGAATGGCTTAGGTTCTCTTCTGAGATACTAAACAGTTAAAAACAGTCATACCAAGTCATCTTCTCAAGTCTGCTGTGTTTTGTCTGTCAGGTTTTTTTTTTGTAAACAAATCCATAAAAAAGCCTTTTCTAGGCAATCTATGATGTATCATCACCACCATCTTTCTAACCCTTCAAAAGCATGTAATTTTGCTAAGTGCTTTGAAGGCATGCAAAATCAATGTATTTATTTTTGTTGTTTTTGTGTGTTAAGCACTGATTGAAGCAGCGGGTTCCAAACACATTCTTCACAGTGAAAATGTGAAAGTTAAGACACTGGCATTTTCCTGAAATGCCCACAGCTGGGGTTGTGGAAATGGATGCAGTGTGTTTTTATTTATTTATTTTTTCCTTACAGAACACCCACCAGGATGAATCGCCCCCACCGTCTCTCATACTTCTTATCAGACAGGACAGACGTAGTCGCGTCACAGCTACCTTTCCGTGCGTCCATCTGTCCTTCCCCCAACTCCTCTGTGAGCATCTGAGATGAGAAAGGAAAAAAAAAGCCACTCAACACCACTCATTGCAAACATCTGTTCTACCTGCATTTGCACTCCCACAGTGCTCTCATGGTGCTTTCAACTGCCTCAAGATCCTACCTGAAAACAATGCATTCCTTTGACAGAAAGAGTTCTTTTGAAATTGTTGTTTGGAAAGGGAGCATTGAACTGTATCTAATTACTCAAATTCTTTACTGAATGTACAGTACAATCACATTTCTACATGAAAAAAAAACTTATTGGAATATGCAGCATATGGTACAATATTGAAATCACATACAGGTACAGTAGTTACCTTGATTTTTTCAGAACACTGTGATAATTGATAGATATGTATACACATGAAGAGGACTTTACCTTCTGTTCAAGGCATATCAACCCTGTATTATACAACCCAAAATCAGAAAGAGTTTGGACAGTATAGAAAATGCAAATAAAAAAAGAAATCAGTGATTTCTAATACCACTTTGACTTGTATTTCATTGCAGACCGTATGAACCCAAGATATTTCATATTTTATATTTGTTATTATGCATCCTTTCCTGCATTACAGGCCTGCAATACATTCCAAAAAAGTTGGGACAGGGCGATTTAGGGCTATTAATGAGGTAAAACATTTAAATCATGATGTGATTTGAAACAGGTGATGTCAACAGGTGATTGTAATCATGATATGGTACAAAAGCAGTGTCCAAGAAAGGCCTAGTGTTTGAGGAGAAAAGGTGGGCTGAGGATCTCCAGTTTGTCAATAAATGTGTGAGAAACTTATTGAAATCTTTAAAAACAATGTTCCTCAAAGATAGATACAAAGGGATTTTGATATTTCACCCTTTACAGTGTATAATATCATGAAATGATTCAAGGAATCTGTAGGAATTTTGGTGTGTAAAGGGCAAAGGGCAAGGATACAAGCCTAAGCTGAACACCCATGATCTCCAATCCCTTGGATAGCACTGCATAAAGAACCATCATTTATCTACAGCTGATATAACCTCTTGGGCTCGGGATTACTTTGGCAAACCTTTGTCATGTACTACAATATGGAGCTACATACACAAATGCCAGTTAAATCTTTACTGTGTAAAAAGGAAGCATTCTGAAAATCGTGTCAGAAGTGTCATCAACGTCTCTGGCTTGGAGGCATCTGGGATGGACCATCACACAGTGGAAACAAGTACTGTGGTCAGATGAATGAGTATTCCAGTTATTTCTTGTAAGAAATGGATGCCGTATGTGCCAGAAAAAAAGACCAAAAGGACCATCCAGACTGTTACCAGCAACAAGTCCAAAAGCCAGGGTCTGTCATGGTATGGGGTTGTGTCAGTGCCCTTGGCAAAGGTAACTTACACTTCTATGATAGCAGCATTAATGCAGAAAAGTACATTGAGATTTTTGAGCAATGTATGTTGCCTTCAAGATGACATCTTTTCTAGGGATATTTCAACGAGACCACCACATTATACACACATTACAAAGGCATGGCTATGGAAGGAGACAGTGGTTGTCCCTTCTGTCTCGAATAGAGAATGAGTGGACAATTTCTAAATTAAAAATATGACAATGATGATCCCATACTGGGCACAAGGAAGTACCCAGTATTTAAAAGATAAGTTTTTTAGGCAGGCATCACCCAAACTGATGATCACATCATCAGCTTTTCTTTGGCTAATCAGACACAAGGTATACCACCACTCTTGCCAGAGCAGTTGGGGATTAGGTGTGTTGCTCAAGGGCAATTCAGCCAGTCCTCCTGGTCCAGGGAATCAAACCAGCAACTTTTTGGCCCCAAAGCTGCTTCTCTAACCATTAGGCCATGGCTTTCCCCACCATGAGAAAAGATAAATATGTCATAATTAAAAGCAATGTCTGGTTCACAAATGATTCATCAACAATTCATAGCATTTTATGCTGGCTTTAGACCAAATTACTTTTCAATGATTTCACTGCTGTAGACAAACTTCCAATGTTGGAATAAAATCATGAGAGTTTTGCTTGAGTTGTAGTGCATGCCCACAACTCTTTGCATGCTTTGGTGTAACATGGGAAGGATAGCTGTCTTAAGACAGTCTTGACATTCAGATAAAATCAACAGTATTTCATATAACCA
Organism: Neoarius graeffei; assembly: GCF_027579695.1. Taxonomy (NCBI): domain Eukaryota; kingdom Metazoa; phylum Chordata; class Actinopteri; order Siluriformes; family Ariidae; genus Neoarius; species Neoarius graeffei. The sequence continues at coordinate 55,253,521 of NC_083576.1, forward strand.
TAAGTTTTTAGTCTTGGCTCATGCAAATAGTGATGTGGCATTGTCAACAGCCAATAGGTGAGCATGCTCCAGCACCAAAAAGCAAGCAGCAAAGTAGGTACAGGAACGTCTCTCAAAAGGAACAGAGTTGTAGTCTAAGTTTTTTTGTTTGCTTTTTTTTTAAATAAACAATTTAAGTGTAAAAGAAAATAAAATATGTTCCATATTTTAGATTGTTCAAGTTAAGTTAGTTAGTTAAAGTCCTTCCCGCACCATGTGGCACATCAGGCGGCGCCGATCTCGGTTTCCGCAGCCCTCGGCTTCTTGCCTATTACATACAGAGGGGGGGCTAGTCCTCTGGTAACCATGAGAGTTTAACTCCCCACTTGCATCTGTATTGCAGCGTGCCTTGCCAGATGGTAGTAGGTACCATTTTTATGATGGTCTTTGGTATGATCCGACCATGAATAGAACTCCCGATCGAGAGGCAGACACGCTACCACTAGGCCACTAGCCAGTTTAGATTGTTCAAAGTTGCCATAATTTACCTTGATGACACTTTACACACTATTGGCATTATCATAACCAGCTTAATGAGGTCATCACCTGGAATGCTTTTCAATTAACAGGTGTTCCTCATCAAAAGTTAATTTGTGGAATTTCCTGCCTTCTTAATGTGTTTGAGATCAAACAGTAAATAGTAAATAATAAAATTGGAGTAAATAGCCTGATTCACAACTGTAACAATCCATATTATGTCAGGAACTGCTCAACTAATTAAAGATAAATGGCAGTCTATCATTACTTTAAGACATGAAGTGTCTTTTCATGAATAAACAATAAAGAAAATCCACTGAATTAGAAAGTGTGTCCAAACTTTTGACTGTATAATGAATCAAATTCTATGGCCGAACAGAACTGACAACAGAGCTGTCACTCAAAACTCTGAAGTTGTTTTCTTATACCTATCCTAATTTTAGAACATGTTGGTAATAGTGACAATATTTCTGTTGTCATTGATTACTTTGAATGGAGATTCACAAAATACATCTTCTTCTTGTTTAGGATACAAATTTTGCCCACTGTATGGGTTTACTTAAGATCATTTCTGAGGCTGCATTACAAGTCAGAACTCCATTATTTCACATACCTTTATAAATAAGACACATCAGGGAAAAGAACACATCATGAGTAATGCATATAGAAAACAAATTTCTAATGTATTTTTTTTTCATAAATTCTTAGCAGGCGTGTAAAAAAAATAGCTCATCCATTGCTGCAGAACAATCTCTACTGTGAAACACCAGTTTCAGGTTCTTTATGCTGTTTACTGACTGTAGTGTAGCTGACTGGCAGCAGCCACAAACACTTCATCACACCTATCCAATTACAGAGCAGCCTCATTGGCAGGTGGCTGCTTGATGGACTGGTGCGTCTGACATGTGAGGATTTGTGTGTGTGTGTGTGTGTGTGTGTGTGTATATTTGTGCACAGAGGGCAAGGTAGAAAAAGATGAAATAGATTAAATAGGATGATACACTGTTGATGTGTGATTTGAGAAAACACACACACACACGCACACACAGATCCATCTCTATGTATCTCACTGTCCCTCAGAATGCTTGGATGACTCACATGAGATCTGCTCTAGTATATTCTACCTGGTTAATCTTCCTATTATAGAACTCCTTGCATGTGTTGCATTTACAGTATATTTCAACTTTTCAAACACTGCATTTGCAGGATCATAAGACTGACATAGCAACATCAAAAAAAAAGTCATTCACTGCTTTGAGATATTGCTACGAAGTATCTATAGTGATACAAAAATTGCATGCTACCTTTACTACAAATTGTCATATTGGATACAATATTGATACTTACCATCATGGCACACCATGGTCACGGGGGACCTTTTTGATTGATTGTTGGTTGTTCTTTTATTATACAGGGATGCCTCAGTGTGGATTTGTTCTAAGCCTCAATGAGGCACCATTAAATATGTTCATATTGAAATATCTGTGATGTGTCTGGTGTTCATTTGTTTAATTTGTTGGTTGAGCTTTATTTCCATTATTGCAATGATCAGTTGTGTGCCACATTGATGTCACAGGGGTATATCGTTAGCACAGTTACAGTGGAGTTGAACAAGAGAAAACATTTCAAAGATCTTAAACACAGGAGGCAATAGTCAAGTTTCACTATTCGCTCCTAAAGAAAAAAGAGCAATGTCAGTGCCATATTAATGAAAAATGCAACATAGCAGTAGTGGAGACTTTGATTTGGACTCAAAGTTCCACAATACAATGCACTTATATGGTGTAGTTGCACTGAGTTACAGCAGAGACTCCGCTTGGTTAGTTAGTGATCTATGAGATGACAAGCATAATGGTGTTGATGGTGGTATTAGAAGGAATGTTGAAGCTTTGGAAATTTATCCGTATGAACAGAAGGGGAGGTGAGAAAAAAAATTAACTATCAAAGAAGTTTAAACTAAAAAGTCATCTCAGAGGTTCATTACAAAATAAATCTTGCATGCCACTGAAGATCACACATCAATTATAAAGATTAATATGCAGGTTATTCAGGGTGGGTTTTTTCCTTTTAGAACATAAATAATGGTTAGACCACTAAATGAAACTAAGAAAAATTGAATTACATATAAAGGAATGATTTTTTTTCATAAAGAGCATGGAAATGTTTTAATTAAAAGTGACAAGAGCAGGTCAAGATAACGCTCACTGAGATAACAACTGTATTATGTTACCTATTGATATATGTGGAGCATAGTTGAAAGTTGCCAAAATGACAATGAACTGCTATTTCAGTTATGAAGAAGTCTTTTTCCCCCCAAACTGGATAAGTAGACTTGGCATAAGTGAGATAACACATGCAGAAGTATATCAATATATATAAAAGAGAGATTTTTTCCTCTGGCATTTTTTTTTCTAATTTCCCTAATTATTGAATAGTCCTGTGGGATGATGGTGCAGTGGTTAGCCCTGTTGACAAGAAGGTTCTTGGTCTGAACCTTGTGGCAGACTGGGAGCTTTCTGTGTGCAGTTTGCATGTTCTCCCTGTGACTGTGTGGGTTTCCTCCCAGAGTCCAAAGACGTGGATTAGGTCAACTGGATAATCTGAATACCCATAGGTGTGAATGTGAAAGTGAATGATTGTTTGTCTCTATGTAGCCCTGTGAAAAATTGGCAGCCTACCCAGAGTGTACCCCTCCTCTTGCCTCAAGTCAGCTGGGATTGGCTCCAGCTTCCCCATAACCCTGATGGATAAGTGGTATAGATAATGGATGGATTGCATGGTCCTTTGGGTATTGTATATGCATGTATCACTTGCCAAAGCAGCATACAGTATATGTTATGAAAAAATAATGACATGCACTTGACATGTTAAAAATTTAGTGATTACATCACCATAGAACTCATAGAGCTCCATTTCCATGATCATGCCCAAAAACATGCCATAGAATCATGGTGTTCTATATGATAATATTTCCACTTACTGTATTCTTTTTTCATATTAATTTAAATTGACAATCAATTTAAGTACAAAGAAAATCTGGTGAATGACAACTCTCAGCATTTTTTTTTTTTTTTTTTTGTGTGTGTGTGTGTGTGTGTGTGTGTGTGTGTTAATGTCAAAAATGCAAGGACTTTGATATAAGTGCACATTTTTGTCTTGCCATCATTGAAAAGCCACAATCAATCAAAAACATCCAAACAGTTACATGTACAGACATCAGGCTAATGCAGAGATTAAAAGTCATAAAAGAGAAAACATGCTGAAGGTCACTGATGAATATAGACAGAATGTCAGAGTTCATCAGCCATGAACATATTTTCCCCTCAAGTTTTCCCACTGTAAACATTATAAAACACAAGATTTATATCATATTGTACAAACTAGATCTTCAAACAGCATATTGACTATATTTGTGTGTGTGTGTGTGTGTGTGGGGGGGGGGGGGGGTTCTCTTCCTTTTTTTATTTGTTCTTTTTTTTTTTACAAATATGATAAACTCCTAATTCACACTTCAGATTTCTATCCAATGCTCATAGATAAATGCACATACCATATGTACTAATCACATCTAATTAGCTTACTAGCTGCATGTTGTTTAATGAGTTGAAAGATGATTTTTTTATGCAAAATGCAATCTCTACCATGCCTTAAAACAAAACAAAAAAATAAGTAAGCAAATAAATAAACAACAACAAAATCATTACCTTCAGTATAATGGGAAAGCCTGTGATTGAAAGCTTTCCAGCAGTTTCAACAATTAAAATCTGCTTACAGTTTGCAAAATATTTATAGTTTTATTCATATATGTATGGATATATTAATTATTTTTTTAAGTTCATCTTTCATGAGTGGGCCTATAACTTAATCACAGAGAGAGAGAGAGAGAGAGAGAACCTGAAAGCATACTGAAAAGAGACAATCTGTACATTTCAAAATTAACAAAGAATGTCTTTGGGATCTTAACAGCATTGATGCTAGTAACCATCATTGAGTATTAATGAATTTTATATATACATAGTATAAATACACTAAAAATTACTGTAAATTTGATTGGAATTTAACGTCATCAGGTTTGTAAAACACAGTACAATAAAATACTGTAATATATTGCGTAGTATAAAATAACACATAATTCAATACATTTGTACAATTGGCTGATGTTTTTAAAACAGCTAGCTCAACTTATTTGCATTGATCCAGTGCAATAATTTTGTGAGTTAATTCAGTGGTTCAAGTGGTTGAATCAATGCATGTGAATTGCGTTAGCTGTGGTAGCTTAGTGGTTATGGCTGTAATTTACAGATTAGAAGGATGTATGTTCAAATCTCAGCACTGCCATGGTTGGGTCCTTGAGCAAAAACTTCAGCTCAGTTGTATCCTGCATCAATTGTAAGTCACTTTTTTTTAAGCATCAGTCAAATGAGCAAATTTACTGGACTATGTGTTATTTTGTTGCAATACGAGATACTAGATAAATTTGAATATATTCAAGATATTTTCACTTGCCGAGATGTCATTTATTTTTGAAGTGCAGGAACATTGCACAAACATTAAATTATTGGTTTGTACCCAACCAAAACAGCAACACGTCAGTGTTAACCAGCAAATTACACTTGCACTTAACCTTTCATGAGAAATTATGTATATCAAATGATACTTCTTGAGGTCACAGCAGACAGAACACTGTTTTCAACCATGAGTATAATACATACTGTATATTGGTTATATGACTAAAATACATTAGCAAACATTGGTTTGGTTGTTTGTTGTTATGTTGTGTTCCCTTCCCCTTCTTTTATCCATAAATGATTCAGAGTAGCTTGAGATAACATAGTAGTGCAAAAATGCCTTAATGGCAGCAAAACCACTCCACATCAGGATAGCTACATCAGCCTGATTTCATTACTCACCACTTAGACCAACAACAAACAACCCCTGGCTACTAGCTCTAATGACTACCCACTTAGTTTCGACCCTCTCCCCCCCTCACTCTGTCTTTTAAGATGGACCCAAGTATGGCACATGCCAGCTGTAATGCTATAATATGCATCACTATCTCTTGTTACATCTTCCATTGCTAATGCAACTTCTACATGTAGTCATTTATCAAAGCTTCAGCCTATCTCCTCCTCTTCTCCATTTCCCTTTTGCTTTCAGTTCTAGTTGTGTTCATCTCTTTGCGTGGCAATATACATCTCTGTATGCAACCCAAACCAAAAATCCTCATAGTAATTCTAATAGAAGAAGAAACCTTTATTCGTCACATGCACACTTCAAGCACAGTGAAATTCATCCTCTGCTTTTAACCCACCTGAAGCAGTGAACACATGCACACACTCAGAGCAGTGGGCAGCCACACCAGAGCACCCGGGGAGCAGTCAGGGGTTCGGTACCTTGCTCAAGGGTACCTCAGCCCAAGGCTGCCCCACATCAACCTAACTGCATGTCTTTGGATTGTGGGGGAAACCGGAGCACCCAGAGGAAACCCATGCAGACACGGGGAGAACATGCAAACTCCACACAGAAAGGCCCTCGCCGGCCGCTGGGTTCGAACCTGGAACCTTCTTGCTGTGAGGTGACCGTGCTAACCACCACACCACCGTGCCACCCCCAATATGTAATTGTCTTTGTGAGGATCTTTGAATAGTCCCCATAAAATAATAAAGGTTAGTATGTAGGCTATTAGGGTTAGTTGTAGATGTAGGTTGATAATTAACTGTGACCATATACAAGTCAAGTGATGTACAAGCTTTATCTAAGAGTTAGAGATATCAAGGGAACCATTTTTAGCCTTTGGGGGTTAAATTATTTGCAGTTTTGCTGGGCTACTTGGCATGTTATAAAAGTTTAAAGGCAAATTGCTAAAATGCTCAGACCATCAGACATTTTGCAACCTTGTCATCAGTCAAAAATCTAGCTACAGGCAAACTATTGAATATCTGCCATAACCAATAAAAAGCATCCACTTGACTAATGTGAAAAAAGTTCATATACAGTAAATGTGAAATCCAAATCCAACTCCAATCTCTGCATTTCATCTGGTCACATGTTCTCATTTGCATACAATGAACAATGTGTTGTTAGGAAACTTGAAGCATGATTTGAAAATTTTCACAATGTTTTAAATTGTGCCCACCAGGCTATATTCTACATATCACACCTCTACTGGCTTGCACCTGGATTGCAAATGAGTTCTGTAATTTCTAAGCAGCCTGACAAGCTTCACAGTCATACATTGAAATTTTCAGGACAAGATGCCTTGAGGTGTTACTTAATTAACGCTTTACTTTAAGGTTCTCAAGAAGCCAGAGTTCAGGAAGTTATTGGCATTTAGAAACAAATGTCCATGCAGATGTATGTAGAAAAAGCATCAATTACTCAATGTGTTAAGCAAGGCACGCTGTTATGGAAAAATAATCAATGGCAGGAATGGAGCTACTGTTACCACCCTGAAGTTGGTAATTTTCTAATAACAGAATGAGCATATTCCAAAGTGTTTTATTGTTCTTATACCACAGGAATTTGCCAATGATTCCAATGTTTTTAATTTTATCAAGAACAATGTCATAATTTGTAATGATTTACAGTTACAACTAATATTGAGGAACATCCAAAGTGAATTCCCCTTCACTTTCTCTTGAAGTTAATAAGACAGAAATAATGTGACTTTCCTGTGGTGGAAAACATAAAGCATTAGCTTTACCTCTGAGTGTTAAAAAGCATTGATACTGGAGACTTCTTCTAGAAATGTTATATAAACATATCCTTACAGACAGTTTCACCATATTTTATTTGTTAGATATCAGGGCATTTTAAAACAACAACAACACACACACACACACACACACACACACACACACACACACACACACACACACACACACACATATTATTAGGCTTAGATTATTGGGAGTGTCTGCCATACAAGTCTCTGAGAGTGCATTCATATAAAACTTGCAGCTGAATTCCTGTCATAGTTCATAACACCCACTGACCTATCAGATTCAAGAATTCAACAGCTTTATTGTGTAACTTATATTGTTGGATGGTTAAAAACCTGGTTTGGTTTTATTAATACTGAAGTTCATGTTAACTAATGCAGTAAATCATGTCAGTTAAAGGTAGACTCTTTCAGATTTTTCAACTGTAGATCATAAAAAGAATTTTCCCTGACACCCAATTATGTTTGTTTAGTGGACTAAAAGCTACTGAATTCGAATCATAGATTTCCAATTTTATTAGTTATTTATTTATTTATTTTTTTAAAATAGAACAATTAATTAATTTAGGACCACATGGCCCTTGAACAGTTTTCCCTGCTTCAACACGACCTAATTCAAGATACTATATGTCATGCATCACGCAGTGGGCTTTCCCCGTTCATGCAAGGTATTATGGGATACAAATTTGAAAATGGAGGACGTGAGTGTGCAAATGAAATATGAAAGATCGACTGCAGTAATGGAAAGCGAGAAAAAAAGGTATTATGTTGCAAAAGAAAGGAAATGCAGGACCAAACTAATAAATATCGGTGGTCAGTGAGCACCTTGGTGTGATCAGCTGTTTGTTTAGTGACAGAATGATGTAACTGTCTGTGCATGGTCAAGGTGAACCTGTAGATGGCAGTAATGCAACACTGTGGATGCCAGCTGCTGTAAAACTCAAAAGAAGAAGGTAACCCTGCGCATGCACACATGGATTTCCTCTGTCTGCTTGACTGCCTGAAGTGAGCAAGTTCATGCACATTATTTGCTAGGGAATCTCCTCAAATTAAATAATTTCCCAGCCACAGAATAGCCTGATATTTTGTGAGATATAACAGAAAGAAACATATATCACAATGACCAAATTTCAGAGGGAACTAAATTTCACTGATTTTATGAAATCGAAAGGCTGTCTAGCTTTAAAGGGACTGTAACATAAAGTGTTACCATTACTTCTAGAGAGTATATCAGTCTTGAAAGATGGTTTGTGGAAAGATACAGTAGCTTATTGAAAAAATATCAGTGCCTTTAAAAGACAGCTTGCTTCCCCTGCTTGATTCATTTTTAGTCCTGGGATGGAATGCAGCACACTGTTTCAGGTAGCAACTGTGCAGAGATATTATCATTGTCATAAACCATTGCTTCAAATGAAAAATGTTACTTCAGTGGTCATCATCATAAACCATATGCAGCATGCCACATCAGTGATGTCTGTATGTAAGCAAATTTCATCAGGGCTGCAAGCATCACATTTTGGTTAAGCTCATAACATTCATAATGTTATAGAGTCCTTGTCCTCTTTCATCCATCAAATATAGATGGAAAGAAGAATTTTCTTTCTAGTGCACTCCCATGAACAATAGCGAACTGTTTGTGTGTGTTCATGACACATACATATGCACATACATACTGTATGTGAGAGAGAAACAGCACACATATGACCTCTTTTGGCATTATGCTGCATTACATTGCTTCATTATATGAGCCACTGTCTGCTTCTGATAATGCTAAAAAGAAATGTAACACAGCTTCACCACACACCAGATTCTGTGACCAAACTAAAGCATGCATAGAAAATGCAGTTCATCTGTAATCTTGATAAATCCCATCCAAATGCTGACCAAACAATAGAAAGAGTTCTTGTGGATTAGAACATGGAGAGGACAAAAACCAAATATAGGTTCTGTAATGCTTTGGATGAATGGAGTTCAGGCTTAGACTGAGTTTAATGTGATTTTGCTGGAGTATTTGGAAGTGAAAAATGCTGGTAGGTGTTTCAGTGGGTGTAAAGCAGTCAGTGCTAAACAAAGCCCTGTATCCCTCTTTGTCCTCCTCGTGTTCCCTGTTCCTCAGCCTGCCAATGACATCAGCTGCTGTGCTGTGATACAGGACTCAACCAGTCTCCTTGTGTACAATCTCCCAGTGGCAAAGCTTTTTCTCACTGCACATCTGCCTCGCTCTCAAAATCTATAGTACCACATGATACCTAATATTTCACAGAAAAAAAATGTAGTGGCACCTCTCTCACTCCTAGCTCAGATTTGGCACTGAACTAAAATATGAACACACACACACACACACACACACACACACACACACACACACATATCTCTAAAAATGTTTCTCTGAAACTGTAAACAAAGTCTGCTAACCAGTATCAGGTGAATTATATTGAGCACAATTCTTTTAATTGCTTCTTTGTTATTCTTGGCCAAATATGTTTAGAGACTTGGTCCAGTGGTCCAGTAAGAAAGAAAGAGAGAGAGAGAGAGAGAGAGAGAGAGAGAGACAGGCCTGCAGGTGGTTGAAGTTTAGACCGTGAAATATCACAGAACCCATAAAGACTGTGCAACAGAAAAGTTTCAAAAATGTGCCTGGAGTAATGAAAAGAGATTTAGGTCTGTCTTTTCAAAAACGAGTCAGTGCTAAAATTCTCACACTATGCGCCACTGAATAAATGTGAGATGTTTTGCACGAGGTGGTGTAGTGGTTAGCCCTGTTGTCTCACAGCAAGAAGGTTCTGGGTTCGAGCCCAGTGGCTGATGAGGGCCTTTCTGTGTGGAGTTTGCATGTTCTCCACATGTCTGCGTGGGTTTCCTCTGGGTGCTCCGGTTTCCCCCATAGTCCAAAGACATGCAGGTTAGGCTAATTGGTGGCTCTAAATTGACTGTAGGTGTGAATGTGAGTGTGAATGGTTGTTTGTCTCCATGTGTCAGCCCTGCGATGATCTGGTGACTTGTCCAGGGTGTACCCTGCCTCTCGCCCATAGTCAGCTGGGATAGGCTCCAGCTTGCCCGTGACCCTGCACAGGATAAGCAGTTGTGGATGGACTAAAACCCAAGACATGACGTAAAGCTATTTAAAAAAAAATGTGGTGACCTTCAGAAATCCTTCACATGTTTAATTTTTAACATTTCTTCCTATAGTTAAAAGCAACATACTTTCCTGGACATAAATATGTTTCTCTACTTTTGGAAGTAAAGTTCCAAAAATGAAAAAGGAGAAAATTGCATTTAAAGATTTAATCCCAAATCCCCTCTACATTTATAAACTAATCTGCTTATCGAAAAGCAGCATTACTGCCAAAATGTAAAGATTTATATGTGTGGCAGCAGGGGCGTGGCTGAGGTCTGTGAATGGAGGGCGGAGTCAGGGAAGGTGAGTAGTCGAATTGCTACACCTGTTGTCAAGTAACGTGTGTTTGTGTGTCTCTTGTAGTGACGGCACCCCATAAAAGGAGTGAGAGGAATAGAGGAAGGGAGATTTTGGACCAGAACATGACGGTGTGTGTTGTTGTGTGTGTGTGTGTGTGTGTGTGTGTCCCAAACATAAAGATTTGTGCTATAAAGCCAATTAAACTGAATTTGAAGCTAATAACAGACTGCTGTACTTCTGTGCTCCACCCACATCCGGGCAGTTTCTACAGTGGTGCTGAAACCTGGGAGTGCAGAAGGGAACATACCCATGGAGTCTTCACCGTTTAAAGATCTCATCCATGCCCTCACCACAGCACAGCAGAACCAGCATCAAGCACTGATCGCCCTCCGAAAGGAGCAGGAACAACGGTTCGAAGCCTTGATGCTGACCCAACAAGAAGACTGCCAGGTGTTCCGGCACCTGCTCATGTCAGTGGGGTCCATGACCGCCACCGGAGCAGACCCTCCCCACCTCACCCTAACAAAGATGGGCCCGCATGACGATCCAGAAGCCTTCCTCACACTTTTTAAGCAAGCAGCGGAGGCATGGGGTTGGCTGGTTGAGCAGTGCACAGCACGCCTCCTCCCCCTGCTGACCGGTGAGGCGCAGCTTGCCGCACTGCAGCTCCCTGCTGACAGCCGGCTTATATACGTGGACCTCGGAAGAGCCATCCTCCTGCGTGTTGGCCACTCCCTGGAGTAACAGCGGCAGCGCTTCTGCTTGCTGAGCTTGGAGGAGGTCGGCCGACCATTTGCATTCAGCCAACAACTCCGGGACGTCTGCCGGCAGTGGCTGAGGGCAGACGACTGCGACGCTGAGGGAATTATCGACCTGGTGACACTGGAACAATTCATCATGCAACTTCTGGAAGGAATGGCAGAGTGGGTCCAGTGTCATTGCCTGGCGTCGCTGGATCAAGCCATCAAGTTGGCAGAGGACCACATGGCGGCAGTTCCAATGGCAGGAAGATGTGCTTCTCCTTCTTCTCTTGCCTCTCTCTCTCCCTCTGCTTCCTGTCCTTGCCCCGTTCTCCCACCGCAGAGGCAGGGGCCGGTTCCCCCCCAGCTGGCCCAATGCACCCATGGTGTCCTCCCATTTTCCCCTTCCTTGTCTGTATCTTCTCCCCCCGAGGTGAGTGATGTCCATAACACCAGTGCAGAGGGAGAGCCTGGGCCGGTGTGCTGGTGCTGCGGGGAGCCAGGACATTTCCAAAATCAGTGCTCCGCGATGGAGATGGGCACGGTGGTCTGGGTCCCTGATGCACCAGAAACCACCCTCGATTGGGCCAGAGCATATTGTATACTGGTAAGTGTCCAAGGGGATATGTACCAGGCCTTGGTGAATTCTGGCTGTAACCAGACCTCAATCCACCAAAGCCTGGTGCAAGGTGAGGCATTGGGGACAGCATGGATGGTGAAGGTGTGTGTGCATGGGGATGTTCACAACTACCCCTTAGTGTCTGTCCACATTCTATTTCGGGGAGAAAAACATAGTGTAAAGGCGGCGGTTAACCCTCATCTCACCCAGTCGCTGATTTTGGTGACTGATTGGCCAGGATTTAACGACACACATAGTAAGAAGTGGGTCCTGCAGTAATCCGTCTTGGGAAGACCCCGGACTAGCATTGGCAGGAGAAGCTGTCACAGAGCCGTCTACAACCCCAATTCCAAAAAAGTTGGGACAAAGTACAAATTGTAAATAAAAATGGAATGCAATGATGTGGAAGTTTCAAAATTCCATATTTTATTCAGAATAGAACATAGATGACATATCAAATATTTAAACTGAGAAAATGTATCATTTAAAGAGAAAAATTAGGTGATTTTAAATTTCATGACAACAACACATCTCACAAAAGTTGGGACAAGGCCATGTTTACCACTGTGAGACATCCCCTTTTCTCTTTACAACAGTCTGTAAATGTCTGGGGACTGAGGAGACAAGTTGCTCAAGTTTAGGGATAGGAATGTTAACCCATTCTTGTCTAATGTAGGATTTGAGTTGCTCAACTGTCTTGGGTCATTTTTGTCATATCTTCCATTTTATGATGCGCCAAATGTTTCCTATGGGTGAAAGATCTGGACTGCAGGCTGGCCAGTTCAGTGCCCAGACCCTTCTCTATGCAGCCATGATGCTGTAATTGATGCAGTATGTGGTTTGGCATTGTCATGTTGGAAAATGCAAGGTCTTCCTTGAAAGAGATGTCGTCTGGATGTGAGCATATGTTGCTCTAGAACCTGGATATACCTTTCAGCATTGATGGTGTCTTTCCAGATGTGTAAGCTGCCCATGCCACACGCACTAATGCAACCCCATACCATCAGAGATGCAGGCTTCTGAACTGAGCACTGATAACAACTTGGGTCATCCTTCTCCTCTTTAGTCCGAATGACACGGCGTCCCTGATTTCCATAAAGAACTTCAAATTTTGATTCGTCTGGCCACAGAACAGTTTTCCACTTTGCCACAGTCCATTTTAAATGAGCCTTGGCCCAGAGAAGACGTCTGCGCTTCTGGATCATGTTTAGATACGGCTTCTTCTTTGAACTATAGAGTTTTAGCTGGCAACGGCGGATGGCACGGGGAATTGTGTTCACAGATAATGTTCTCTGGAAATATTCCTGAGCCCATTTTGTGATTTCCAGTACAGAAACATGCCTGTATGTGATGCAGTGCCATCTAAGGGCCCGAAGATCACAGGCACCCAGCATGGTTTTCCGGCCTTGACTCTTATGCACAGAGATTCTTCCAGATTCTCTGAATCTTTTGATGATATTATGCACTGTAGATGATATGTTCAAACTCTTTGCAATTGTACATGGTCAAACTCCTTTCTGATATTGCTCCACTATTTGTCGGTGCAGAATTAGGGGGATTGGTGATCCTCTTCCCATTTTTACTTCTGAGAGCCGCTGCCACTCCAAGATGCTCTTTTTATACCCAGTCATGTTAATGACCTATTGCCAATTGACCTAATGAGTTGCAATTTGGTCCTCCAGCTGTTCCTTTTTTTGTACCTTTAACTTTTCCAGCCTCTTATTGCCCCTGTCCCAACTTTTTTGAGATGTGTTGCTGTCATGAAATTTTAAAATGTCTCACTTTCGACATCTGATATGTTGTCTATGTTCTATTGTGAATACAATATCAGTTTTTGAGATTTGTAAATTATTGCATTCTGTTTTTATTTACAATTTGTACTTTGTCCCAACTTTTTTGGAATCGGAGTTGTACATCAGCACCATGTCAGGGAGATATGAGGAGTGAGGAGCACCCGTCCCTCCTCCCTCTCTTGGGGATTCCCTTGAGGATTTCCCATTAGAGCAGTCATGAGACAAGACTATACGGCATGCCTTTGACCAAGTGAGAGTAATCGATGGTCATATTCTCCAGCCAAATGTGACGCCAGCCTTCCCCTACTTTTCTATTATTAAGGATAGGTTATACCGAGTGATGCAGGACACTCAAACTGGTGAAAAGATAGTTATTAATCCCAAAGAGCTGCCAGGAACTCATATTCCAGCCAGCTCACTTTAATCCCATGGCCGGTCACTTAGGGCAGGACAAAACAACAGCCCAATTAATGGCCCGGTTCTATTGGACACGAATTTGTGGGGATGTCCATCGGTGGTGTGCGGCATGCCGCGAATGCCAATTAGTAAATCCTGCGGCTACTCCAAAAGCGCCTTTGCGCTCTCTCCCTTTGATCGAGACCCCTTTTGAAAGAATTGGGATGGATCTTGTCAGGCCATTAGATCAGTCAGCACGAGGATATTGCTTTATTTTAGTTCTGGTGGACTATGCAATGCAATATCCGGAAGCAGTGCCTCTCCGCAATATCTCAGCACACAGTATTGCAGAAGCGCTCTTCCGCTTTATATCCTGGGTCAGGATTCTGAAAGAAATCCTGACAGACCAAGGCACTACATTCATGTCACACACACTGCACGAACTGTATGGGTTACTGGGGATTAAGCCTATCCGCATCAGTGTCTATCACCCACAAACTGATGGCTTTGTGGAACATTTTAATCGAACCCTCAAAAACATAATTTGGAAGTTTGGAAGTGAGGACGCATGTAATTGGGATAAATGGCTTGAGCCCCTGTTATTTGCAGTATGAGAGGTCCCGCAAGCCTCCACAGGTTTTTCACCATTTGACTTATTATATGGGAGTAAGCCACGTGGCATTTTGGACATGCTACATGAAAATTGGGAGGAGGGACCTTCACCTAGTAAGAACAAAATTCAATATGTTCTCGATCTGCGCACCAAACTCCACACACTCACGCACTTAACCCAGGAGAATTTGCGGCAGGTGCAAGAACATCAAATCCAACTGTATGACAGAGGCACGTGCCTTAGAGAGTTCACACCAGGAGACAAAGTGCTCATATTATTGCCCATGTTAAGCTCCAAATTGATCACCAAGTGGCAAGGGCCCTTCGAGGTCACACGGCGAGTCAGGAACGTCGACAATGAAGTGAGGCGAACGGACAGGGGTGGGGCATTGCAAATTTGCCACCTCAATCTGTTAAAATGCTGGAATGAGGAGGTCCCCATGGTGTTGGTGTCAGTAATCCCGGAGAAGGCGGAGCTGGGGCTGGAGGTTCAAAAAAGAAAATTGACATCACCAACTACTCCGGTCCCTTGTGGAGACCACCTCTCCCCAGCCCAACTCACTGAGGTAGCCCAGTTGCAGAAAGAATTTTCCGACTTGTTTTTGCCCCTGCCCGGCTGCACCCACCTCATAGAACACCACATTGAGACGCGCTTGGGGGTGGTAGTGTGCAGCCACCTTTACCACCTGCCTGAACACAAAAAAAAAGGTGGTCCAGGATGAGCTCAAGGCCATGCTCAAAATGGGCATAATCGAGGAGTCCCACAGTGACTGGAGCAGCCCAGTGGTCCTGGTTCCCAAGACCAATGGGTCAGTCTGGTTCTGTGTGGATTATAGAAAGGTCAATGCAGTGTCTAAATTCGATGCATACCCAATGCCTTGCATTGACGAGCTGCTCGATCGATTAGGCACTGCTCGATTTTATTCGACACTGGATTTAACAAAGGGATACTGGCAGATCCCCTTGACTCCTCTATCCCGAGAGAAAATGGCCTTTGGGCCGGAAGGAGTCGTTTGGGTTACACCAATTTGTCACACTTCTTTTTGGGTTGTTTGGGGCTCCCGCAACGTTCCAGCGGCTCATGGACCGGGTTTTCCACCCCCGCGCAGCCGTGTATCTCGATGATATTATCATCTATAGCAATGACTGGCTGCGGCACCTCGAACACCTTAAGGCTGTCCTAAAGTCGCTGAGGCATGTGGGTCTCACAGCTAACCCAAAAAAGCATGCAATTGGGCAGGTGGAACTATGGTATCTGGGTTTCCACTTGGGTCATGAGCAGGTGCATCCCCAAATTAACAAGACTGCAGCGATTGCGGCCTGCCCAAGGCCCAAGACCAAAAAGGTGGTGAGACAGTTCCTGGGGCTGGCTGGCTACTATTGAAGGTTCATACCTAATTATTCGGACATCACCACCCTGCTGACTGATCTCACTAAAAAGGGAGCACCAGATCCGGTCCAGTGGATGGAGCAGTGCCAACAGGTTTTCTCTAGGGTAAAGGCTGCACTGTGTGGGGGGCCATTTTTGCACTCCCCTGACTTCGCTCTCCCCTTTATTTTGCAGACTGACGCATCGGAAAGAGGGCTGGGGGCCGTTCTGTCCCATAAGGTGGAGGAACGTCCGGTACTGTACATTAGACTGAAGCTGTCAATGCATGAAGCCAGGTACAGTACGATAGAGTTCCTAGCCATCAAGTGGGTGGTCCTCACCCTCCAGTACTACCTACTGGGAAGCCCTTTCACCCTCTGTTCGGACCACACTCCCCTCCAGTAGCTCCACCACATGAAGGATGCCAATGCGCAGATCACCCGTTGGTATCAGATGGTGGTGGCGGACTTCCTGTCCCATCAGGGGGGTAGTCCGCTGCAGGCCGGATGGCTCCCCAGCCTGAGTCAGGCGGTGGGGGTATGTGGCAGTGGGGGCGTGGCCAAGCGTCGGTCTGTGAATGGAGGGCGGAGTCAGGGAAGGTGAGTGGTCGAATCGCTACACCTGTTGTCAATTAACATGTGTTTGTGTGTCTCTTGTAGTGACAGCACCCCATAAAAGGAGTGAGAGGAATAGAGGAAGGGAGATTTTGGACCGGAACACGATGGTGTGTGTGTGTGTGTGTGTGTGTGTGTGTGTGTGTGTGTGTGTGTGTGTGTGTGTATCTGAATGTCCGTGTATGTCCCAAACATAAAGATTTGTGCTGAAAAGCCAATTCAACTGAATTTGAAGCTAATAGCAGCCTGCCATACTTCTGTGCTCCACCCACATCCAGGCAGTTTCTACAATATGTTTACAATAGGAACTGTGCAATCACTTTGATTATCAGCATCATCTACATCAGGCTGTGTCTCATCACTTGAAGTAAAAGTCATTTGTGGAACTTAAAGGAGATACGCAGAACCATGGCCTCACTTTTTGTTTATAAATGCCTTGAGACCTCAAGAATGGCATAGGAATAGTTTTAAGCATTAACAATAAATCTAATATAGTATTTTTTACGATTAAAGTGATTCATATAGGTAGCGGTCTGAGTGAATTACCTTGACATCTGTGATGTCACAACGAGAAGGCTATCAGTCTCATCGCCATTTTTGCTATACTAAAACACAGAGCTAACTGCAACTTCAATCCTCCATTTTGAGCTAATTTGTCGCCATGCTATGTAGATGTGTTGCTGGTGGGTGCAGCAACACGACAGAAGGTGGATTTATGTTGCTTTCATGGCCCAAGAATGTTCAAACTGCAAAGATTTGGATGGGTTTTGCGAGAAATTTATGGATTGGGTACCTACGAAGTGGTCTCTCCTCTGCTCTGCACATTTTACTGAGATTATTAAGAATTCAGATAAGATTATTTAATTTGCTTCAGAATGTAGTTGTCTCAGTTCATCTGATTATTTAATTAGCCTTTTACATTTTATCAGTGAAAATGCATGCATGCACATGTACAGTATGCTGCATACATTATAACACCTATCCTATTTTAATGAGAGTCACATGAGACTGTCAGCTCAATTCCATCCAATTCTCTAGACAGCTTTGTTCTCTGGCTTTATTTCATAAGGTAGAGGCCTCTGTGGCCGATGTGTTACTATCGGATTCACTTTCCGATGCTTCAAACTGATATAGTTTTACGTGTATAGCAGTAGCATGTACACACACTCCAATTTCAGGACTATCACAGTCAGATGTACTACTATCTGAGGAATCCGAAGAATCTCCAATAAATCCGAATGAAGAGGCAATTGCAACCACTCTCACCTGCCGAGTCTGGCTTTGGTCTATAGCACTGATTCCCGCTGTGACGTCACTCACTCAGGGCTGGCTGGTTCAGCAGGGCAGCTCAAATGCCAACTTTGCAGTCAATTTTAACTCTCAAAAATATATGTTTTTTATTTCCAATTATGCAGCATACAGGAGTCAAGGATGGAGAGACTATCCACTCAGAAGTGTATTTAAAAATAAAGGTTCTGCGTATCTCCTTTAAACATGAGCCTAAGCATCATCTCTTCACCCCACTCATTACTATTCAACACAAATGAGGACATAATTGCTGATTAATTCAGTCACTTCTGTTCTTTTGACTAATTTACTTTTTATTAATGTCTTAATGTTAGGTGAATTTAAAAAAAAGTAAAACTGTGTATGGCATCTATACAGATTGTATAATCACTCTTCTCTGTTTTGATGTTGCTGGTTTCTGATAACAAACTGGCTTATATTTGTTTCAATACGGCACATAGCTTATCCAGAAAAATTAAAGTATGGCATTCATGACATGAGAAAAGCACATTTGGTTAGCTAATTTTTAGACACTGCAGACTAGCTGCATTTGCTGCTGCTAGGTAAACTAATTCCTTATACAGTGTGATCAGTGTAAATTAGGTAAACTAATTCCTTATACAATGTGATCAGTGTGACACAATATGGCAGACAAGCAAGGTTAGAAAATAGACCAAAAAAAGAAAGAAAATCCACATTAAAAAATCCACATAATTTTGGTAAAATATATGTATGTTTTCTAAAAGTTCAATTTGGTTAAAAACACAAGTTTCTGTATGTTTTTGGCTGTCTGTCAGAATTCAGCCATAGTTACATTCGATGGGTTTTCCCAAGCCACCATGGAAATACGTTTCATTAAATATATTAAATATGTTAAAGTAACTAATTGTATCTGTTTATTTCCTCATATACCAACTTTCTTAAAAGTAACAGAGTTTATGGACATGTAGGCCCAACTACTGTATATTCTACATTAGACAGTATGTATACTACAGTAACCAGAGGTGATGTTTCAGGCATTCGCTCGAAAATTCTGTTGTAATTGAGATGTTATCAGCTTATTATAACTTTAGATTCTACCTAATTTAATTTAAGTAGACTTCTAGATATGGAGACATAACATTTTGATTGGTGAGATGCAAGCCCATAAAATATGTATGGTTTTTTTTCAACTATTTTTTTTTATCCTATAAAACAATAACTGTTCACAGGAACCAGTAACAATGCTTGTTGTGCTCCAAAACATATCCACAAGACAAGATCTTATTTTCAACAAAGCATGCAGATGTGAATGCCTGTACTATCTGAAAGCAGATAAATCGATGAGAAAGTGTCATCTGGGTTATTTTAGTGATGTCTTGCTGTAAATTCAGTGCATTTCTGTGTGTGTGTACACTACCGTTCAAAAGTTTGGGGTCACTTTGAAATTTCCTTATTTTTGAA
This sequence comes from Neoarius graeffei, assembly GCF_027579695.1. Classification (NCBI taxonomy): domain Eukaryota; kingdom Metazoa; phylum Chordata; class Actinopteri; order Siluriformes; family Ariidae; genus Neoarius; species Neoarius graeffei. The sequence continues at coordinate 55,273,049 of NC_083576.1, forward strand.
AGAAAAGCACTGTTCTTTTCAATGAAGATCACTTTAAACTAATCAGAAATACACTCTATGCATTGCTAATGTGGTAAATGACTATTCTAGCTGCAAATGTCTGGTTTTTGGTGCAATATCTACATAGGTGTATAGAGAGCGTGCACGTGACGTCACGAGGTCATGTGATATTTGTTTATCCACCATTTTGGATGGCAAGGTCGCGCATAGACCTTAGACGAACCCGTTCTAATTATCAAGTGTGTGGGAGTAGATCTTTCGAGAATGGTTATATCTTGTTCAGCATTTGGTTGTACCAATAGACAGGGCCAAAAGGAGGGCCTGTCATTTGATAGATTCCCCTCAGACGAGGAGAGATGTGCAAAATGGGTGTCCGCTGTGCGAAGAGAAAACTGGAACCCCGGTTCTACCAGCCGAATTTGTAGTGAACACTTCATATCAGGTAGGTGTAATCTTCTAATTCAATACTCCTAGTACATCTGTTAAGTTGATTTTTGGATTGAATGATAACTGCATACTTAGAAACTAGACAGTCTCTAATGTTTAAAATGGCTATGCCTAGCCCTACTACCCTGGCCTAGTCTAAGACAATGTTTTATCTTTTTGGCTCATATATGCCTTTGAAAGGCCAATCCATAGTAGGGATGGCGAAAACTAAAAAAAATCTTGACCGACCACCGAGCCTCATTAGCCGGTTAAAGTCGGTTAACCTATGAGTTTAAACAGGGATGCAAATGGCGGATGCGCCTTTTTCACGGCTGAATCGCGCAGATCCGATTTTTTTTTAGGGGGGGCGTTGGAGTGTCTGAATAATTTCATCAGAGTAAATTCTGTATTAAAATTACTAAATGAGCAAATGCCGTTACAGTCCATGAAAAATAGGAAGTATTAGTATGAGAAGAAGGCAGTTAATCAGAGAGCTGCGCACTTTTGCGCAGCTTCCACGCAAACGTGCGCAGCTTTCTGAGTTACTCAGTGCGTTTACATGCACATAGAGAGAATCGAATTTCTGCCGTTGCTCGACTGAAATCGAAGTTCAAAATGCTATGTATACACCTTAATTCGGCTGAAATTGAACCGAACTTGATTTCTCGGAATCGAGCTACACGACCTAGATTATGCGATTTCTGCCGAGCTACTTAGTGCATGTATATCCTATTGAGCTACGTATTCGAGCTACTTACTTTTGCACTGCCCCTTCCGGAAGTGACGAGTGACGAGACCACAAGCGGGAAACACAACAGCCTCGGTCGGCATGACAACGAATCATGACAACGGCATGAATCTTTTCTTTTTGTGGCATTGTTTGCACTGTTAATTTAGCTCACTTACTGTATCACCAAATACATCTGTACAGCTGTTGCATAGCTGTGAATTGTGTACATAAGTCACTGTATTTGTGTGTGTGTGTATATATATATATCCAGCAAATCCCAGGAACAACATCTGAAGCCTCAGTCCAGAAGAGCGCAGTCCTAGGAACATCGAAGATACTGCGCAGAACCCTCAAACTCCCAGGCCTCTGGTAGAGGACCCGAGCTTGAGGATGACATGGATACCACCCCCCCCGGGGGTGAGAAGGAGATTTTTTTTTTTTTTTATGTCCAACATCTGAAGAATGTCAATAAAAACAAAACAATTGAACTTTTTGTGTGTTTATTAAGACATAAGTTAAATTGTAAGCAAAAATAAATAAATTTTTGTAAGCAAAAAATGGACTTTAGAAAAATATACAATTGTGCAAAATAAGTTGTCTTACAAAACAGTGGTCTGCGCAGGACAGTCTGTAGCCATACAGTCTGTTAGAGCAAGCCTAACAGCTTGAGCACGGAACTTGTGAACACGGAACTGCCAGTGTTGCCAGATTGGGCGGTTTTAAGTGCACTTTGGCAGATTTGAACATGTTTTGGGCTGGAAAATGTCAGCAGTATCTGGCAACACTGCTGATAACTTTGTTTATACTCTTGAATAGCTCTTCTTCATGACGACAACCGGAAGTGTACCAACACGATGGGGCGTGTAGCGCCACCTGTGGCTCGGGTGCACAATGTACCTCACACAATAGCTCGATTTCCTTGTGTGCATGTAGGATTGGATTTCTCTGGCACCCCTGCTGGGACCCTTAGCTCGATTACCGACAGTAGCTCGATTTGGATGTGCATGTAAACACACTGACTGTTTTTCAGACAAAAACATACTTATTTCCAACCCTGTCATTATCTAGAACTGAGTTTAGATTATGAACATTCTTAAGATTAAACATCCTGCATAATCTCTTTATGATAAACGTCTTAATGCCACTTACCCGTGAGGTTATCAAGTAGACATTCTTCTTCGGAACCTTCCAGAGGTATAGTTGAGATACCCATCCCGCAACAAAATATTTATAAGCTTCCAGGCTCTTGTAAGCTTTGAGGGCTTTGCCAGTGTAACACGATTCATGATTAACGAGAAAATTGTAAATGTCATGGTAGGCCAGATCGGGCAAATCGCCGGCACCGCAGCTCCGAATTTCCCTGAACAAGGATTGCGGCAAGTTGTACAGATCTGCAATCCCCAACCTGGAACACTTTTCCACGTAACGCTGCCTCACGTCACCTTTAAGATGCTGAACAAACTTAGACAAGTAATCGCGCGATGTAGATGGGGTATTTTCCGAATTTTCTTTGGGATTACTGCCTGGATCCATTACGCTCGCGCAAGGTAAACTATCCTGATGCCGTCCAATATGGCGGAGTGGGCGGAGTACACACGTGCGGGTCACATGACTGTACATCCTCTATAGAGGCCCATTTCCAGCAACTATCACTCCAGTGTTCTAATGGTACAATGTGTTTGCTCATTGCCTCAGAAGGCTAATGGATGATTAGAAAACCCTTGTACAATCATGTTAGCACAGCTGAAAACAGTTTGGCTCTTTAGAGAAGCTATAAAACTGACCTTCCTTTGAGCAGATTGGGTTTCTGAAGCATCACATTTGTGGGGTCGATTAACTGCTCAAAATGGCCAGAAAAATGTCTTGACTATATTTTCTATTCATTTTACAACTTATGGTGGTAAATAAAAGTGTGACTTTTCATGGAAAACACAAAATTGTCTGGGTGACCCCAAACTTTTGAATGGTAGTGTAAATACCTGAGTTTCATAGTGTGCAGGTGTGTTCTGAGGTGAAACTGCTCAAGAGGGTTTTTAAAGAAAGACTTGGACAAGCGATCAAATGTAGCATTTTGGTGACTGCTGCTTCAGGATATATAAGGGTGATGACAATGACTTTCTGAAAGTGTTGAAGATTGCTGATTGGCCAGGCAGGTGTGGAAAGACACATGCACTTTCTTTTTCTTTCTCTTTCTATAGACACATATGGCAAGCCAGTAATATTTTGGACTATCCATCAGCAAAAAAGTGATGGAATATTTCAAGTGATGGAATATTTCTGACATTTGCCTGAAGAGATGCATTTTTTTGCTTGTGTGACGACTATTACATCAACATGCACAAACATCAGTATGACTTGTAACCCCATTGATCATAAGCAAACTTCAGCTTAGCACTGCTCCAGCAAATGCTTAAGTGAGGCCCACTCATCATTAGAGACAGGGCAGTATAATGGGAACTGTGCATCATTATAGTGGCCTTTGGAATGGGATGTACACTTTTTTTTTGGGGGGGGGGGGGGGGGGGGGCTCTGAACACAACACCTTTTGCATTCACTCAGCTCCTGGATGCAGTGGGGACACTGTGACATTTACTGCACTCTGATTTTCATTTAATCCTTAATCTGCTAAATACCTAATGCCAAATTGACAATCATTATGAGGGGCTTAGCTAGCAAGGGTTTGGAGGGAAAATCCAATACCATTGTCAGGAAAAGATTAAACACACAATTAGCTTGGAGGCATAAAAGGTGGCATGCAAACAAGTACAACAGTGTAATCACAGAAAAGAATTCAGTTATCCTTCTTTCATTCTTACTTTCTTTCTGTCTTATTTTCATTTTACTTTCTTTTTAATAATAGTTATTAGACTGAAAGAGGATTTGTGATCGTCATTACGCTGCATTGCAAGTAACTGGGTTTCGGCCCCCTCTCCAGGGAGAAACTGTCCTTAATTATGCTGGCACGGATCATCAGTCTCCTGCCTGCTCCCTGCACAGAGGGACACAGCCCCTGTCAATTGTGTGTGCGTGTGTGTGTGTGTGTACACTACACTGATGGATTAACTGTTAAACATCTACAAATCACATCATGCACTCTCCTGGGATCATAGTCCATCTGGGTGAATGCTCATCAGAGACATTTTACAAATGCACACACACACACAATGAGAGTAGTGACACACAGTAAGGCAGTTTTAAAAACGATTTTGATGTAATTTGTACTAATGACTCAAAATCCAGTCACTGATTTGATACTGATTGGACAATTAGACCTTCTCTAATCAGGAAGCTTTTTTATTTTATTTATTTATTTTTAACTGGCAAACTTTAAAACCCTAGAGTGAGCTTACACAAATGATCTGAACATTGTAAAAATCCTGTTAAACCATTCCAGACATCATCCCTGAAGATATTCATCTACTGAAAAGTCTTTTATTAAATGCAGTAGTAATGATGTAGTATTTTACTTGGCACTTGTATCATCATTTTTTATATTTCATCTAAGACAAAGGCAGGGATTTTCTCATTTAAAAATATACCTTTAGGAATTCAATTTTCTTTTCCAAATATAATAATAATAATAATAATAATAATAATAATAATAATAATAATAATAAAATAAATAACACTTGGTTGGGATGCAATGCATATTTAGAATGAATTCACTCACTGATTTTTATTAAATTTGTTAAATATTTGAGTCAGCACAGATCTATTTTAGATGGCTTGCTCCATGTGGATCTTTTATTAAAATACATTACACAGTACTATATGGTTTTCCTTGCAGCATGTTGCAATTTGTAAGAGTCATAATTTTAATATTTAACTTAAATTTCTTGTATAGCTTTTAACAGAAGTAAATACATGTGCATTGTCTCACCATAAACTACTTTGTCAAAGAATCACCTTGAAAACTTTTAAAGTAGGTCAATGATAAATGACCTCTTTAGTTGGCTGTGATTAATCATCAGTGACCTGATTTACAAGTTTCACGTATAAATTGGAAATGGGCATGATGTTAGGGTACATGTGAGACAAATAAAACTACCAGAGAGCTTTCAAGAACTAGTCCTAAAACAAATGATGTGGGTACAAACATCACCTGTACATCAGTAACCATTAATAATCCTCTACAAATGCTATTATTATTATTATTATTATTATTATTATTATTAGTAGTAGTAGTAGTAGTAGTAGTATTGTAGACCATGAATGTAAAGCAAAAGTTTTCATCACAACAAAAGAACTGTAAATTCTAAAGGGAAAAAAAATTAAATCCAAGATATAGGTTGACAGGGTTTCAGTCCAACTTATAGATATATAATATATTGGGATACAGAGTTCCAGTGTTTAAGAACCATGGTATGGAAAGATCTGGCACCCAGGGGTTTAATTGCAGGACAGCTGAGTTGGCTCTTTGATTTATTAGTGCAAATTTACTGTTTTGAATAAAAGAAAAGCTTATAACTGCAGTTTCATTTTATCTTGTTATAGTAGTCCCTCTCTTTGCTGATCTGTTAAAGGACCCATGGCATGGTGGTTTGTTGATGCTTTAAACGGGATCGTGGAGGCTTCCGGATGTTATATCCGCAGGCTTTCTCGAAATGAACCCTCGGAACGTAGATATAGCATCCTGGAAGAAAGCCCCATGTCAGCCCTTTTCCCAGTGCGTTATTTTGCTAATGAGAAGCATGGAGGCGGGAAAGGGTAGAGGGTGGGGGCGTGCCATGGGGGGAGGGGAGGGGCTGCCGTCTGCCTCCCAAGCCGGCCGAGAGCGCTCCTCGTCGGGCACGGCCAGGAGGGCGAATGCCCTGGTCCGTCCGCCCTGTCTAAAAAAATGGTACAACTCGAGCCCATGGTAAAACTGGGACTTTGTCATTTTTTCCCGCCTGAGGCCCATGGTAAAACTGCACTTCCAGGAGGGGCTGCCGTCTGCCTCCCAAGCCGGCCGAGAGCACTCCTCGTCGGGCACGGCCAGGTGGGCGAATGCCCTGGTCCGTCCGCCCTGTCTAAAAAAATGGTACAACTCGAGTCCATGGTAAAACTGGGACTTTGTCGGGTTTTTTCAGCCTGAGGCCCATGGTAGAACTGAGCAGTTTTACCATGGAGGAGTGGGGACTTTGCCATTTCCTCCCCCCAACTCACCCCTGGGAGAACCGCTGCCTCCACAGGCGGCCGATGCCACTGGAGGGCCGCCCGCGCGACCTCGGCTCCCGACAAAAGATTGGATCTAGGGCTGACTTTCAATGGATCGCAGCGATGGAGCTGCTCTGCCACTCACGACACCCCGGCCCAGAATCAGGGAAAAATACCGCGCGCTGACGTCATTAAGGTGCGACGCGAGGAAATAAAATAAATTCAACAAATGTTTGGGTTTTTACTGAACAAACAAACAAATAAAATGAACGAGTGACTTAAAAAAAAGAATGTGGGTGTCTTTGTAAAAACTGTTTTGATTGGCTATTATAACAGAGATAGCGCAGAGTACCTGGCTAACTGCAGGAAGCAGTTAGCTGCACAGCTAATGTAGCCATTGCAAACGCACCGATTTTAAAACACGGCAAAACGACTTAACAGTTATACACTTACTTGTTCGGTGTTTGTTGCTGATGCGGCAGGGATGCTTGGTACGGACCCAGGCTTCAGTGACAGTTGATGTGCAAAACCTGCCCTGTACTGTCCCAAGTTGTGGAAACATTCCTCAGGAAAATGCTTCCGACAAACATACACCGTCTTAGGTAGACTCGACGGCGTATTATTGGAGTAAATAAAATTAAGCCACTGCGTCTTCAGGGGCTCTCCCATTGGCAGTAAAAACAGACTCTTTTCTGTGTTGTCACATCCATGTACAGCACAATTTCCATGTTTCGCTCGCTTAGGTGATGCCATGTTGTTGTGTCCTCCCTCTATGGTCTCCTCACTACAACTGGGCGGGGCAATCCATACAGTGGGTGGGAATCCAGAGGGGGGGTGTGGGGATCATCTCCCTTGCTGACGTAGTAAAGGGAAGAGCTTATCAACGCGCCGTTTTGACGCGCCATTCTCAGATGTTGGGCATAGTTTGGTTTACACATTATGAAATTTCTAGCCACTGGGGTGACTTAAGAAGGTCAGAGGAACTCATTTTAAAGTTAAAAAACCTCAGAAAGTGAAAATTTCATGCCATGGGACCTTTAATGATATGAAGCTTAGTAACATGTAAACCAGACAACCTATTTTCATACTGTTTAGTGTTTTAATTAATTTGTGATTAATTAACTTTAGAAGCTATATATAGATACCACCCTAAATCAGAAAAAAAGTTGGGATGGTATGTTGAAATTGAAATTAAAACTGAAAACAATGATTTGTAAACAATCTTTGACTTGCATTGCATTCAAAACAGTACAACAGCACATTATTTGAGGTTTTACTTCATTAATTTTATTGTTTTTTCTTTTTTTTTCAAAATAAGCATTTCAATTTTGATTCTTGCAATACATTTCAACAAAGTTGGGATGGTAAAGCATTTACCACACTGTAATGTTGTCATTCCTTCTCACAACACTTAAAAAATGTTTAGGGACTGAAGACTTCAAGTGAGGAGACGTTTCAGGTGTTATTTTGTCCCATTGCTCTTGCAAACAGGTCTTAAAGTGTGTGACAGTACGGTGTTGTCATAATTCATTTCAAAATATGCCACACATTCTCTATTAGGGACAAAGGGGACAGACACCCTCTTTTCCACAGCCATGCCTTTGTAATGTGTGCAGAATGTGGTTTAGCATTGTCTTGTTGAAATATCTTGGAAAATATGTCATCTCAAAGGCAGCATATATTGCTCAAAAATCTCAGTGTACTTTTCTGCATTAATGCTGCCATCACAGAAGTGTAAGTTAACTTTGCCAAGTTCACTGACACAACCACATACCATGACAGTCCCTGACTTTTGGACTTGTTGCTGGTAACAGTCTGTAAGGTATATACCTTTTCCTCTTTGGTCTGGAGTACATGGTGTCCATTTCTTACAAAAAAAGAACTGGAATATGGATGTCTGACCACAAAACAAGTTTCCACTGTGTGGAAACATGGGTATGCTTCTGGACACAGTTAACATAATGCTTCCATTTTGACAGTAAAAAGTTTTAACTGCCATTTGTGAATGTAGCTCCTTATTGTAGTGCTTGACAAAAGGTTTGCCAAAGTAATCCCAAGCCCATGCATCATGGTGCAGACACTTACGGACATATGCGCAGAAGAGGAGTGTAGAGCAAACAGTGAACAAGCCAAAACATGAGACAAGAATCAGAGTCGAGGGACTAGCGATGGTCGGGTGAACGGCAAACAGGGCAAACAAGAGAAGACAAAAGAGTAAATGTGAAAGAGGGATGCAAAGGTCAGAAAACTGATAATCAGTCAGAAAAACCAAGGCTTAATATGAACTGAGGATAGCAGAATGATACTTCGCAATGAAGTGATGTGAGAGTGAGGTTTAAATAGGCAGAGGGACTAATTAGAGTGATGCGTGACAGCTGTGGTTAATAGTCAGGAGACAGAGGGTGCTGAGAGTTCTGGGAAGTGTAGTTCAAGGAATCCATGTTTGTAGTTTGGACAGTATCAGCAGGTTTAATGACAGAGCCCCCCTGAGGAGCTCCCACCAGGAGCTATAGATTTTCTAGGGTGCCCCCTACCTCTGGGTGCAAGTTTGTCTGGATGTGTGGCATGGAATTCTTGCTTGAGGAGTGGATCTAGGATGTCTTTGGCGGGAACCCAGCTCTATTCCTCAGGTCCGTAACCCTCCCAATCTACCGGGTACTCAAGCTGCCTTCTTTTTCATCTAGAGTTGGTGATCTTGTTTATCTGGTAGATGGGTTTGCCTTTTAAGTTGAGAGCTGGGTGTTCCTGGCTTGGTGCATTTTCAGTGAGAGGGCCCGGGAAAGCAGGTTTCAGATAGGCTACATGAAATGTGGGTGGTAGTCTGCTGTGAGGGGGAGCTGTAGCTGGTACGAAACTTCATTTATGTGGTCGGTGACTTTTTAAATGGCCCAATGTATCATGGTTGTACAACCCCAATTCCACAAAAGTTGGGACAAAGTACAAATTGTAAATAAAAACGGAATGCAATGATGTGGAAGTTTCAAAATTCCATATTTTATTCAGAATAGAACATAGATGACATATCAAATGTTTAAACTGAGAAAATGTATCATTTAAAGAGAAAAATTAGGTGATTTTAAATTTCATGACAACACCACCTCAAAAAAGTTGGGACAAGGCCATGTTTACCACTGTGAGACATCCCCTTTTCTCTTCACAACAGTCTGTAAACGTCTGGGGACTGAGGAGACAAGTTGCTCAAGTTTAGGGATAGGAATGTTAACCCATTCTTGTCTAATGTAGGATTCTAGTTGCTCAACTGTCTTAGGTCTTCTTTGTCATATCTTCCATTTTATGATGCACCAAATGTTTTCTATGGGTGAAAGATCTGGACTGCAGGCTGGCCAGTTCAGTACCCGGACCCTTCTTCTACGCAGCCATGATGCTGTAATTGATGCAGTATGTGGTTTGGCATTGTCATGTTGGAAAATGCAAGGTCTTCCCTGAAAAAGACGTCATGTGGATGGGAGCATATGTTGCTCTAGAACCTGGATATACCTTTCAGCATTGATGGTGTCTTTCCAGATGTGTAAGCTGCCCATGCCACATGCACTAATGCAACCCCATACCATCAGAGATGCAGGCTTCTGAACTGAGCACTGATAACAACTTGGGTCGTCCTTCTCCTCTTTAGTCCGAATGACACAGCATCCCTGATTTCCATAAAGAACTTCAAATTTTGATTCGTCTGACCACAGAACAGTTTTCCACTTTGCCACAGTCCATTTTAAATGAGCCTTGGCTCAGAGAAGACGTCTGTGCTTCTGGATCATGTTTAGATATGGCTTCTTCTTTGAACTATAAAGTTTTAGCTGGCAACGGCGGATGGCACGGTGAATTGTGTTCACAGATAACGTTCTCTGGAAATATTCCTGAGCCCATTTTGTGATTTCCAATACAGAAGCATGCCTGTATGTGATACAGTGCTGTCTAAGGGCCTGAAGATCATGGGCATCCAGTACTGTTTTCCGGCCTTGACCCTTACGCAAAGAGATTCTTCCAGATTCTCTGAATCTTTTGATGATATTATGCACTGTAGATGATGATATGTTCAAACTCTTTGCAATTTTACACTGTCAAACTCCTTTCTGATATTGCTCCACTATTTGTCGGCGCAGAGTTAGGGGGATTGGTGATCCTCTTCCCATCTTTACTTCTGAGAGCCGCTGCCACTCCAAGGTGCTCTTTTTATACCCAGTCATGTTAATGACCTATTGCCAATTGACCTAATGAGTTGCAATTTGGTCCTCCAGCTGTTCCTTTTTTGTACCTTTTAACTTTTCCAGCCTCTTATTGCCCCTGTCCCAACTTTTTTGAGATGTATTGCTGTCATGAAATTTCAAATGAGCCAATATTTGGCATGAAATTTCAAAATGTCTCACTTTCGACATTTGATATGTTGTGTATGTTCTATTGTGAATACAATATCAGTTTTTGAGATTTGTAAATTATTGCATTCCATTTTTATTTACAATTTGTTCTTTGTCCCAACTTTTTTGGAATTGGGGTTGTAGCTCCCTGCATGAATTGGGTTCTTGGAGGTTCTTTGTTGCTATCCATACCCTGTCCCCTGGGTTGTATGTAGGTGTATCTGCTCTGTGTTTGTCTGCATACTCTTTGTACTTGGCATTGACCATTTCAATACATTGGTGTACCTCCTCCCAAACTGTCTGGCTGCATGAGAACCAATCTTCAGCAGCTTGAACTTGGTTGGGCAAGTTGTCCCAAGGAAACAAGAGCAGTTGATAGTTGAGTATGCACTGAAATGGTGTTAGTTGGGTTGCAGAGTGCTTGAGGGAATTCTGTGCATACTTGGCCCATGGAAGGAAGTGTGCCCAGTTCCTCTGGTTGCACATACAGAAGATTTGCAAGAAGCAGACGATTTCTTTATTTGCTCTTTCGACTTGGCCATTGGACAGAGGGTGGTATCTGGATGTGAGACTCACAGAAACTCCTAATTTCTCCATGAAGTTCTTCCAGAAACGTGAAATGAACTGTGCACCCTGGTCACTGACAATGTCCTCAGGGAGACCACAGTAACAGAATACCTGATGGAATAACAGTTCTGCCATTTGGGATGCTGTGGGAATGCCAGGTAACGGAATGAATCTGAGGGCTTTGGAGAAACAGTTGATCATTACCATGATTGTGGTGTTGCCTAGTGGGGGGGGGGGGTCGGTGATGAAATCGATGGTAATGTGGAACCAGGGTCTCTGAGGAACAGGGAGGGGACAAAGTTTTCCAGCTGGAGCTGTTCTGTGAATCTTGGCTTGGGCACAGACGGAGCATGAGGTGATGAACTGGTTAATTTCTGTGAGCATGTTCTCCCACCAGTACTTAATCTTGATCATCTGATGAGTGCATTGGCTGCCAGGGTGTTTCCAGTGGCTGGTGAAGTGTGGGCCCACGTAATTAGTTTGCCTCTAAGATGCTTGGGCACATATAGTAGACCGGGCGGAAGATCGTCGGGAAGTGTTTGGGGTTGACAGTCTCTGATTTCTTTATCTAAATCCCAAGTGATGGACTGAAGGAAGCACTGAGACAGAAGTATGGTAAGAGTAATGGGATCTTGGTGAGTGGGTGCAAAGATTCATGATCGGGCATTGGCCTTGGTATTCTTGGAGCCAGGACAGAACAAGATGGTGAAATTAAATCTTGTGAAAAGAGCCCACCTGGCTTGGCGAGGATTTAGCTGCTTAGCTTTCCTGAGATATTTGAGGTTCTTGTGGTCAGTGAGAATAAGAAATGGGTGAGTGGCTCCCTCAAGCCAGTGTCGCCATTCTTCGAGGGCCAGTTTTATGGTGAGTAGTTCCCAGTTTCCCACATTGTAATTTCTTTCAGTGGAAGAGAGTTTCTTAGAAAAGAATGCTACTGGATGGAGTTTCTGTTTTTCCCCGAAACATTGCGATAGCACAGCCCTTACTCATGTGACAGATGCATCGACCTCCAGAGTGAAAGGTTTGGATGGATCTGGATGCTGCAAGATGGGAGCTGAGGTGAAGGCTTGCTTGAGATGACCAAAAGCTTCTTCTGCCATGGGGTTCCATTGAAGGCACTTGGGTCCCTTCTTGAATAGTGAAGTTAGTGGGATGGCAATGGAGCTGAAACCCCAAATAAAACAGCGATAGAAGTTGGCAAAACCTAGGAAACATTGAAGCTCCTTAACTCATGTGGGCATGGACCAAGACATGACATGGCATTACCCAGTACTCAAAATGGCCAGCAGTAGTGCTGAACACTGTTTTCCACTCATCACCCCTTTTGATTCTGATGAGATTGTACACGCTGCATAAGTCAAGCTTAGAAAAGATCTTGGCCGATCGGAGTTGTTCCAAGGCTGCTGGGACAAGAGGGAGTGGATACTGGTACTTGACTGACACTTGGTTCAATCCTCTGTAGTCAATACATGGGTGAAGACCACCATCATGTTTCTCCACAAAGAAGCCTACGGAGGCTGGAGACTTTGATGGATGGATGTAGCCTTGTTTGAGGGCTTCCTGGATGTATTCCTCCATAGCAGCTTGCTCCTTCTGAGAGAGAGGGTAGATGTGCCCTCTTGGTGGTGATGTGCCTGGCGGTAGGTCGACTGCACAGTTGTACGGCCTGTGAGGTGGCAACCCGCATGCCTTACCCTTACTAAAAACCTCCTTGAGGTCAAGATAACATGCTGGGACATTGTCCATAGAGTTGGGCATTGGACTCTTCACAGAAGTGGAGACGAGTGTGATCTTAGGGCGAGAGATGCAGCCTTGAAAGCGTGTGTGAAACCATGATAGAATCTCTTTGCTCTGCCAAGAAATCAAGGGCTCATGAAGTTGGAGTCAAGGGTAACCAAGAATGATGTCATGATGGACTGTGGTAGTGACACAAAGTGAAATGAGCTCAGAATGGAGGGCGCCCACTTGGATGTGGATGGGAGCAGTGCATAGGGTGACTAGACCATCCCCTATGGGTCCTCTGTTGATTGTACGAATGCTGAGCGAACTTTGAAGAGGGGTTGTTGGCAAGTTGAACTTCTGGACAGCAGTGCTGCTAACAAAGTTCCCCTCTGCTCATAAGTCTATGAAGGCAGAGAGTATGTGGGTGGAAGAAGTCAACTTTAACAAGACTGGAATCTTGAATGACTTGGAATTAAACCTGCATGTGGGACTTACATGGTGTGGAGGACACTCTGCAGAAGATGGATGAGGAGTACGAATGGGACAGCGGCTGAGCTGATGTTCAGAGCTTCCACAGTAAAAGCAGTGTCCCTCCCTTCTACTCCTAATGCATTCAGAGTGAGTTAACTGTGTGTATGAGACTTCCATGGTGGAACTGTCCTCCGGGATTGGAGCTGGTTTTACAGCCTCCTGCAGGGAGGGTCGATGAGTTAGGAGATTGCCCAGACAAATTGCAAGGTCAATGAGAGAATACAGTGTCAACTGTTCATCTCGGCAGGTGAGCTCACTCAGTATCTCAGGGCACAGCCCTTTGCGAAAGACAGCCTTCAGAGCAGGTTCATTCCATCCACTAGCAGCCGCTAGTGTTCTGAATTCTAGAGCATCCTCTGCTCTACACTTCTGGAACCTTGTGACACGGTGAGTAAACTTTCACCTACTTCGCTGCCTTCGGGATCATGGTCGGAAACCCTTTTGAAATGAGTGAGAAACTGCTCATAAGACTTCATGGGTCTGCTGCCGTTATTCCAGATGGCACTGGCCCATCAAATGGCTTTACCTGTGAGAAAGGAGAGGAATTTAGCAATCTTGTGCTCATCAGACATGTTCTGCATGGCAGCGAAGTACATGGAACATTGGAGAAGGAAACCCGTACATGTGAGCGGATCTCTGGTGAACTTCTCCTGAGTAGGAAGTTGTAGTGCTGGGCTCAGAGATGGTTTGGAGCACAGTAGGAGGGCTTGCGACATCACAGTTGCTAGTTGAGGCATCCTTGTGTTGAGGTCATCTAACATCTGCTGATGCTCTCCTAGTAAGTGTCCTTGAGCGTTGAGAGCTGTCTGCTTCGCCTCTTCCACTACATCCATGTTGGCAAAGTATCCTGTCACAGTGCAGGCACTTACAGATGTATGCACAGAAGAGGAGTGTCGCGCAGACAGTGAACAAGCCAAAACGTGAGACGAGAATCAGAGTCAAGGTACTAGCAATGGTCAGGCAAATGGCAAACAGAGCAAACAAGAGAAGACAAAAGAGTAAACGTGAAAGAGGGAAGCAAAGGCCAGAAACATGAGAATCAGTTAGAAGAACCAAGGCTTATTATGAACTGAGGATAGCAGAACAATACTTCACAATGAAGTGGTGTGAGAGTGAGGTTTAAATAGGCAGAGGGACTAATTAGAGTGATGAGTGACAGCTGTGGTAAATAGTCAGGAGACAGAGGGCGCTGTGAGTTCTGGAAAGTGTAGTTCAAGGAGTCCATGTTTGTAGTTTGTATGATATCAGCAGGTTTACTGACACCATGTGGTTATATCAGCTATAGATGAATGATGGTTCTTGATGCAGTGCCATTTGAGTGATCGAAAATCATGGGTGTCCAGCTTAGCCTTGCACCCTTGCCCTTTACACACCAAAATTCCTCCACATTCCTTGGATCATTTAATGACATTATGTATCACAGAGAGTGATGTATCCAAATTCCTTTGTATCTTGCTTTGAGGAACATTGTTTTTACACGTCAATAATTTTCTCATGCGTTTGTAGACAAACTGGAGATCCTCAGCCCATCTTTTCTCCTCAAAAACTTGGCCTTTCCTGGATACAGCTTTTGTACCAAATTATAATTACAATTACCTGTTGACATCACCTGTTTCAAATCACATCATAATTTGTTTTACCTCATTACTAGCCCTAAATTACCCCCATCCCAACTTGAAATGTGTTGCAAACCTGAAATGCAGGAATGGATGAATATTAACAAATGAAATGTAATTGACCAGACAAAACATGAAATATATTGGATTCATATTGTCTGCAATATAATTTTAGAATCAAAGTACATTTAGAAGTCATTGCTTTATTTTTTTATTTGCATTCGCCATACTATCCTAACTTTTTCTGATTTGGAGTTGTAGAACCATCTCTCTCTCTCTCTCTCTCTCTCTCAAAAAAAAAAAGCTGGATAGCCGCTACAAGCAACAACAGTAGCAGTAGCTATACACCCACAAGAGGAAAACTACAAGTGACACAAATGGCCTGTTTTCTGCTAATGTGAAAGAAGTGTTAAGAGAAATGCTTCCATTATAAATTATAAAAGTTCAGGCAACTATTTACTGCTGGCTGATAACAAAAGCAAATATGGTTGGACTCCAAGATGGTGCCACGGATGGTTGCCTCAGTACTTCGCTCTCTCGTACTTTCTATGTTTTTGTGTATTTGTTGCGTTTCTTGCGCTTCTTCTCTGGTCACATAGTCTAGAGAAGAACTCATAAACAGTGGAATAACCACCAGTAAAGTTTTTTCATTGGCTTTCATCGATCTGGAAAGTTTTCTGAAGCTACTTGTTGGAGGAGCAGCAGCTCTCTATAGTCTCCGCCAAGGACGCCGGAGACACTGGGGGAAGCGAGCCGGTGCGCTCGTCAGGCTGAGGAAGCAGGGGTTTTGTACTGTACTCCTGTCTATTCACCTGGCTAACGTCCGCTCTCTGGCCAATAACATGGACGAACTGCTGCTCCTCAACACAATCAACACGGATTTTAACAGATCTGCTGCCTTGTGCTTCACCGAAACCTGGCTCAGTGAGCACATCCCGGAATCTTCTCCCCACCTGCCTGGATTTCACCTTCACCAAGCGGACCATGAAACGGAGCTCACAGGGAAAACAAGGGGAGGCGGAGTCTGCTTTTACATTAACGAAGGTTGGTGTACTGATGTCACAGTTCTAAACAAATCATGCAGTGCTCATCTGGAGTCATTATTCATAAACTGCAAACCGTTTTATGCTCCACGAGAGTTTTCCTCGTTTATTCTGGTTGGAGTTTACATCCCCCCTCAGGTGTGTGTTAATGAGGCATTACAACACTTGGCTGACCAGATAAACAATGTGGAGAAAAAACACCTGGACTCTTTGCTCATTGTTTTGGGAGACTTTAACAGAGCAAACCTCAGCCCTGAACTGCCAAAATATAAACAGCACATTAAGTGTCCCACCAGGGACTCTGACACTCTGGACCACTGTTACACTGTTTTAAAGGACTTATACCACTCTGTTTCCCGTGCAGCCTTGGGACTATCTGATCACTGTATGGTTCATCTTATCCTGTCCTACAGGGAGAAGCTGAAATCTGCTAAGCCTGTAGTTAAGACGGTGAGGAGATGGTCCGATGAGGCCAAAGTGGAACTACAAGCCTGCTTTGACTGCACTGATTGGAGTGTTTTTGAGGCTGCAGCTTCAGACCTGCATGGACTGACTGATACCGTGACATCTTATATCAGTTTTTGTGAGGATATGTGTGTGCCTACCAAGACCTTCCGCACATACAACAACAACAAACCCTGGTTCACCGCAAAACTCAGGCAGCTTCGCCAGGCCAAGGAGGAGGCCTACAGAAGTGGGGACAGAGTCCTGTACAAACAGGCCAGAAACACACTGACGAAAGAGGTGAAAGCAGCTAAGAGGAGCTATGCTGAAAGGATAAAAAACAGCCTTTCAGCCAACGATCCGGCGTCAGTGTGGATAGGCCTGAAGAATATCACTAACTACAGGAGACCATCCCCCAATACTGCAATGAACCATCAACTGGCTGACGAGTTGAATGTGTTCTACTGCAAATTTGACACATTCACACCTCTCCCCCCCTCAGTCATTAAAGGCCCATTTACACCCCCTGCTATTGTGCCTCCTCTTGCCTCTGAAGGCCAATTTATGCTGACAACCCAGTCCTCACAGATAGCGTCGCAGACAGTGTCTACGTAGCCCCCCCACCTTTGCAGATGCTCTGCGCGCACCTCCCAAAAATTGTGACCACCGCAGAAGCCTCACAGACAGCGTCACAGACAAGAGGGCTCTGATTGGTCCACTCTACATCCGCTGTACACACACTTCTGCTTCCCTACTTTCCTGGTTTGTTTTGTTTTCATGACCGCCATTTTTAAAAACACGAGCGAAGATGGAGCAGCACGAAGAGCGGTTGATCGAGGAAGTGAGGAAGTACGTACATCTATACGACTCCAGTTCTAGTCATTATAAGTAACCGGAGGATAAACACTCCACTAACCACACCCACCAACTACTCCTAGCGATTTCACGACTTCGCGCCCCCTTGCATTGTGGCGGTGAATAATATCATGCATGCCTATTACTCCCCACTCAACGATAAATTACAACTGTCTGCGAAAAGCTATCTGCAAAAGCCTTGTCGCAAGAGCATGCAGAGGCCCTGACTCCACACCAGCACTCAAGATCTGTGAAGAGGATGTTTGTCACCTTTTTCACAGACAGAAGATCAGGAAGGCACCCGGCCCAGACAGTGTGTCACTCTCCTGTCTGAAGGTCTGTGCTGATCAGCTGTCTCCCATCTTCACCCAGATCTTCAATAGATCCCTGGAGCTGTGTGAAGTCCCCTCATGCTTCAAACGCTCTACAATAATCCTGGTTCCCAAGAAAACCACCATCACAGGACTGAATGACTACAGGCCTGTAGCCCTCACATCTGTAGTCATGAAGTCCTTTGAGAGACTGGTGTTGTCACACCTGAAGGACATCACAGACCCCCTGCTGGACCCCCTGCAGTTACAGGTCAGTGGATGATACAATAAATATGGGTCTACACTACATCCTGCAACACCTTGACACTGCAGGGACGTATGCCAGGATCCTGTTCATGGACTTCAGTTCAGCATTCAACACCATTGTTCCAGACATCCTCCACACCAAGCTCACCCAGCTCACTGTGCCCTCCTCCACCTGTCAGTGGATTACAAACTTCCTGACTGACAGGAAGCAGCAGGTGAGGATGGGGAGCATCATATCCAGCACTCGGACTATCAGTACTGGCGCCCCCCCAAGGGTGTGTGCTCTCTCCACTGCTCTTCTCCCTTTATACCAATGATTGCACCTCAAGAGACCCATCTGTTAAACTCCTGAAATTTGCAGATGATACAACAGTCATCGGCCTCATCTGGGACAGTGACGAGTCTGCATACAGATGGGAGGTTGAACGGCTGGTCTGGTGGTGTGGTCAGAACAATCTGGAACTGAACACGCTCAAAACTGTGGAGATGACAGTGGACTTTAGGAGGAGCCCCCCCACTCTGCTGCCCATCACCATCACCAACACCAACAGCACTGTGACTGCTGTTGAAAGCTTCAGATTTCTGGGTTCCACAATCTCTCGGGACTTGAAGTGGGAGACCAACACAGTCACTATCATCAAAAAGGCTCAGCAGAGGTTGTACTTTCTGCACCAGCTCAGGAAGCTCAACCTGCCTAAGGAGCTGCTGACACAATTCTACTCTGCCATCATTCAGTCTGTTCTTTGCTCTTCCATCACTGTTTGGTTTGGATCGGTCACCAAACAGGAGAAGAACAGACTGCAACGGACAATAAGGTCTGCAGAGAAAATTTTTGGTGTCAACCTGCCCTCCATCCAAGACCTATACCTGTCCAGAGTCAGGAAATGGGCAGGTAACATCTCTGCAGACCCATTACACCCTGGTTACAAACTGTTTGAACTTCTCCTCTCAGGGAGGCGATATAGATCACTGTATGCAAAAACAACCAGACACAAGAATAGTTTCTTCCCTCAGGCTGTCTCTGTGATGAACAGCTAAAATCCAGATTAATATATCAGTAATATCACTTGCAAAATATCTGCACACTCATACAGTCATTCTGTGCTCACTGTTACTTATATTTATACTTATTTATATTTACTATTTCATCTTTGCACTATGCACCATATTGCACCAAAACAAAAAATCCTTTCTGTGATAAACAGCTAAAATCCAGACTCATACAGTGGTGCTTGAAAGTTTGTGAACCCTTTAGAATTTTCTATATTTCTGCATAAATATGACCTAAAACGTCATCAGATTTTCACACAAGTCCTATAAGTAGATAAAGAGAACCCAGTTAAACAAATGAGACAAAAATATTATACTTGGTCATTTATTTTCTGAGGAAAATGATCCAATATTACATATCTGTGAGTGGCAAAAGTATGTGAACCTTTGTTTTCAGTATCTGGTGTGACCCCCTTGTGCAGCAATAACTGAAACTAAATGTTTGCGGTAACTGTTGATCAGTCCTGCACACCGGCTTGGAGGAATTTTAGCCCGTTCCTCCATACAGAACAGCTTCAACTCTGGGATGATGGTGGGTTTCCTCACATGAACTGCTCACTTCAGTTCCTTCCACAACATTTCCATTGGATTAAGGTCAGGACTTTGACTTGGCCATTCCGAAACATTAACTTTATTCTTCTTTAACCATTCTTTGGTAGAATGACTTGTGTGCTTAGGGTCGTTGTCTTGCTGCATGACCCACCTTCTCTTGAGATTCAGTTCATGGACAGATGTCCTGACATTTTCCTTTAGAATTCGCTGGTATAATTCAGAATTCATCATTCCATCAACGATGGCAAGCCGTCCTGGCCCAGATGCAGCAAAACAGGCCCAAACCATGATACTACCACCACCATGTTTCACAGATGGGATAAGGTTCTTATGCTGGAATGCAGTGCTTTCCTTTCTCCAAACATAACGCTTCTCATTTAAACCAAAAAGTTCTATTTTGGTCTCATCCATCCACAAAACATTTTTCTAACAGCCTTCTGGCTTGTCCATGTGATCTTTAGCAAACTGCAGATGAGCAGCAATGTTCTTTTTAGAGAGCATTGGCTTTCTCCTTGCAACCCTGCCATGCACACCATTGTTGTTCAGTGTTCTGATGGTGGACTCATGAACATTAACATTAGTCAATGTGAGAGAGGCCTTCAGTTGCTTAGAAGTTACCCTGTGGTCCTTTGTGACCTCGCCGACTATTACACACCTTGCTCTTGGAGTGATCTTTGTTGGTCGACCACTCCTGGGGAGGGTAACAATGGTCTTGAATTTCCTCCATTTGTACACAATCTGTCTGACTGTGGATTGGTGGAGTCCAAACTCTTTAGAGATGGTTTTGTAACCTTTTCCAGCCTGATGAGCATCAACAACGCTTTTTCTGAGGTCCTCAGAAATCTCCTTTGTTCATGCCATGATACACTTCCACAAACACGTGTTGTGAAGATCAGACTTTGATAGATCCCTATTCTTTAAATAAAACAGGGTGCCCACTCACACCTGATTGTCATCCCATTGATTGAAAACACCTGACTCTAATTTCACCTTCAAATAACTGCTAATCCTAGAGGTTCACATACTTTTGCCACTCACAGATATGCAATATTGGATCATTTTCCTCAATAAATAAATGACCAAGTATAATATTTTTGTCTCATTTGTTTAACTGGGTTCTCTTTATCTACTTTAAGGACTTGTGTGAAAATCTGATGATGTTTTAGGGCATATTTATGCAGAAATATAGAAAATTCTAAAGGGTTCACAAACTTTCAAGCACCACTGTATATCAGTAATATCACTTGTAATATATCTGAACACTCATACCATCATTCTGTGCACACTATATACTTTATATTTATTTATCTATTTCATAATTGACTTACCTGGATTACTTTGCACTATGCACCTATTGCACCCCTTTTTGTTGTTGTTGTTGTTGTTTGTTTGTTTTGTGTATACGCTTTTTATCTGTTTTATACTATGAGAGCTAATCAGAATCAGAATCAGACAAAACTTTATTTATC